>NW_027187349.1:10054977-10076869 GCF_028583685.1 Petaurus breviceps papuanus
GACACATATACAATCAAACATATATATGTAAGACTGTACTATGCTTATTTCCTCCTATTATCTGTTTCTTTAAAGGTAGACAGCAGCTTCAGTTTTTCTGTGTTTTTTTCTAAATCAACCAGCTCATCATTTCCTATACCACAACAGAATTCCTTTCTGGATTCGAACTGCATCTTCCTTCATAGAACCTTTGAAGTTAATTTGGGTATTTATAAGAGTCAGAATGACTTGGTTGCTCCAAGTTGTTCTTAAAACAATATTGCTGTTACTGTACACAATGTTCACTTGGTTTTGTTCATTTCACTCTTCATTATTTTGTGGGGGTCTCTCCATGCTTTTCTAAAATCATTGAGCTCATCTTTTCTTACAGCAGAGTAATATTCCAGAATGAACATATGCCACAGTTTGATTAGCCTTTCCCCAATTGACAGTCATCCCCACAATTTCCAGTTCTTTGCCACCACAACGACAGCTGCTATAAATATTTTAGAATATGTAGGTTCCTTTCCATTTCCCTAATCCTCTTGGGAAAGAGACCCAATAGTAGTATGGCTGGGTCAAAGGGCATAGGCAATTTAGTAACTCTTTGGGTATAATTCCAAATTTCTCTCTGAAATGGTTGGATCAGTTCACAGATACACCAACAATGAGTTGAGGTCTCAGTTTTTCCATGTCTCCTCCAACATTTCTCACTTTCCCTTTTCTATTATTTTAGTCAATCTGATAATTATAAAAGGGTATCTCAAGGTTGTTTTAATTTTCATTTCTCTAATCAATAGTGATTTAGAGCATTTTTTCTTATGACTATAACTTTTGATTTCTTCATTGGAGAACTGCCTGCTTATATCCTTTGACCATTTATCAATTGGGGAATGATTCATATTCTTGACAAAGTTCTTTATATTTTTGATTTGACAAAGATTTGACAAAGTTCTTTATATATTTGAGATATAAGAACTTTATCTGATGAAGTGTCTATAAAATGTTCCCCCAGTTTTCTGCTTTACTTCTGATCTTGGTTACATTTGTTTTATTTATACAAAACCTTTTAAATTTCATATAATCAAAATTACCCATTTTACATCTCACAACATTATCTCTTGTTTGTTCATAAATTATTCACCTATCCATAAATCTGATAGGTAGTATGTTCCATGTTCTTCAAATCTTCTTGTAATATCTCCCTTTATATCTAGGGCATGTATCCATTTTGACCTTATCTTGGTAAATGGTGTACGATTTTGGTCTATGCCCAATTTCTGCCAGACTTTGGTCTATGCCCAATTTCTGCCAGACTGATTTCCAGATTTCCCAACAATTTTTACTAAATAATGCATTCTTATCCTCAAAACTTAAGTCTTTACACTCGTCAAACACTGTGTAACTATATGCATTTGCTGCGATAGATTGTATGTCTACTCCGTTCCACTGACCTACCTTTCTATTTCTTAGCCAGTACCAGATAGTTTCGATAAATACTGCCTTATAATATAGTTTAAGATCTGGTACTGTTAAACTTCCTTCCTTTACATTTTTTTCATTAGTTCCTTCGATATTCTTGAGCTTTTGTTCTTCCAAATGAATTTTGTTATTGTTTTTTCTAGCTTTATAAAATATTTTTGGCAATATAATTGGGGGGGCATTGAATACACACATTAATTTTGGTAAAATTGTTACTTTTATCATATTGGTCCTGCCTAACCTAGAATAATTTAGATTTCCCCATTTATTTAAATCTGGCTTTATTTGTGTACAAAGATTTTTATGGTTTTGTTCATATATAGATCTTGAGTTTGTTTTGGTAGGTGTATTCCCAGGTATTTTATTCTCTCTAGAGTTATTTAAAATGGAGAATCTCTGGCTATCTCATCCTTCAGGGTCCTGCTAGTAATATATAGTAATACTGATTATTTATGTGGGTTTACTTTCCTGCTACTTTGCTGAAATTGTTAATTATTTCAATTAACTTTTTAGTTAATTCCAAGTATATCATCATATCATCTGCAAAGAAAGATAGCTTCATTATCTCATTCCATATTCTGATTTCTTCTATTTCTTTTTCTTCTCTAATTGCTATTGCTAGGATTTCCAATGCAATAATGGGTAATATTTGTGACAGTGGGCATCCTTGCTTCACACCTGATCTTACTGGGAAGGCTTCTAGATTATCCTCATTACAAATAATACTTGCTAATGGTTTTAGGTAAATGTTTCTTATCAATTTAGTGAAGTCTACTTATGCCTATACTTTCAAGTGTTTTTTTTAAGCAATAAATGTTGTAATTTATCAAATGTTTTTCCTGCATCTACTGATATTGTCATATGATTTTTGTTATTTTCATTATTGATATAATCAATTATGTTAATAATTTTCCTTTTGTTAAACCATTCTTGTCTTCCTGGTATGAATCCTGCTTGGTCATAATGTATAATCTTTGGACTATATTGTTATAATTTTATTTAAGATTTTTTTGCATACACATTCATTAATGAAATGGGTCAACAATTTTCCTTCTCTGTTTTTACTTTTTCTGGTTTAGGTATCAGTATGATATTTGTTTCATAAAAGGAATTTGGTAAGACCCTTTTTTTGCCATTTGTTCCAAATAATTTATTTAGTATTGGAATTAGTCAGCCTTTGAATGTTTGATTAAATTTACTTGCAAATCTGTCTGGTCCTGGTGCTTCTTTCTTAGGAAACTCATTTATGCTCTGTTTAATTTCTTTTTCTGAAATAGGTCTATTTAGATACTTTATTTCCTTTAATGCTAATCTGAGCAGTTTGTATTTTTGTAAATATTTTTCCATTTCACTTAAGTTATTAAATTTGTTGGCACATAATTGGGCAAAATAACTCCTCACAATTAATTTTCTTTCATCTTCTTTGGTGGTATATTTACCCTTTTCATTTTTGATACTAGTAATTTAGTTTTCTTCTCTCTTTTTTTAAAAAACTCATATTAAGCAATGTTTTATCTATTTTATTTTTCATAATAACAACTTCTTGTTTTACTTATTAATAAAGTGGTTTTCTTACACTCAATTTTATTAATTTCACTTTTAATTTTTAGGATTTCCAATTTAATGTTTAGTTGGGGATTTTTAATTTGTTCTTTTTCTAGTTTTTTTTTAACTGCCTAACCAGTTCACTGGTCTACATTTTCTCTTTTTTTATTAATATAAGCACTTAGAGATGCAAATTTTCTTCTGATTACTGCTTTTGCTGAATCCCATAGGTTTTGATATATTGTTTCATTATTGTCATTTTAACAAAATTACTGATTATTTCTATTATTCATTCTTTAGCCTATATATTCTTTAAAATTATGTTGTTTAGTCTCTAATTAATTTTTTCCCATTATTCCATGGTCCCTTATTAAATATAATTTTCATTGCATTGCGGTCTATAAAGGAAGCATTTACTATTTCTGCTTTTCTACTTTTAGCAATAAAATTTTTGTGCCCTATTATATGATCAGTCTTTGTAAAGGTACCATGTACTACTGAGAAAAAGTTGTATTCCTTTCTATTTCCATTCAATTCTCTACAGATATCTATCATATCTAAAATTCTATTCACTTCTTTTACTTCTTTCATATTTATTTTTTGGTCAGATTTCTCTAGTTCTGAGAGGGGAAGATTAATGTTCCCCACTGTTATAGTACTACTATCTATTTCCACCAATAATTCATTTAACTTTTCTTTTAAAAATGTTAATCTACACATCCTTCTATACACCCCCTTATCCTGTAGATGAAGATGCTATGGTCTTTGGTATGTATAAGTTTAGTATTGCTATTGCGTCATTATCTATGGTGACTTTTCATACTGTAGTTTCTCTATATATCTCTTTTAATGAAATCTATTTTAACTTTGACTTTATCTGATATCATGATTGCTACCCTTGTTTTGTTTTGCTTTTGCATTGGATGAGGTAGAAAATATTCTACTCCAGCCTTTTATTTTTAACTGTGTATATCTCATTTCTAAATCTGCTTCTTATAAGCAGTATATTGTTAGAGTCTGATTTTTAATCCATTCTGCTGTCCATTTCTGTTTTATGGGTGAGTTCATCCCATTCACATTTAAAGTTATAATTACTATGTGTGTATTTTTTCTCACTATCGTCCTTAACTTCTCTTTTTAAGCTATCCTTTCCCTAGTTTACTTTTAATCACTACCTCCCTATCCCACACCCTTTTAAAGAATCTCTCCCTTACCCTTTCCCCTTACCCTCCTTTACCTTGTTTTATCCACTCCTCTAAGGGTCCCTCTCTTTTCTTCTCCCACTTTCCTAAATCTTAATCTACACATCCTTCTATACACCCCCTTATCCTGTTCCCTTGCCCTCTGATTTCTTTATAAATTAGGAGACTTTATACCCTTCAAGATGTATGTGGTTCCCTCTTTAACCCAGATTTAATGAGAGTAGGGTTCCAGCACTACCAGCCTCCACTCCCACCTGATTTCTCTGTATTAGTTCTTCCTCTCATACCTCATTTGTATGAGATAATTGTGCTAGTAATGGTTTGTTGATGAAATGCTAAACCTAAAAAGAAATCAAATTGATATAAGATTTACAATTTGCAAAGCACCTCGAGAAATATAATGTAATGTTATTGGTGATCCCAAGCCCATGCTACACTGCTTTTAAAAGGAAGGAAGAAAGTAAGCAAGGAAGGAAGTAAAGTTAGGAAGGAAAGAAAGTTAGGAAGAAGAAATAAAGAAAAGTTAGGAAAGAAGGAAAGTTAGGAAGGAAGGAAGGAAGGAAGGAAGGAAGGAAGGAAGGAAGGAAGGAAGGAAGGAAGGAAGGAAGGAAGGAAAGAAGGAAGGGAGGAAAGGAAGGAAGGAAGGAAAGATAGGAAGGAAGGAGGGAAGGAAGGAAGGAAGGAAGGAAGAGAGGAAGGAAAGAAGGAAGAAAAAAGGAAGAAAGGAAGGAAGGAAGAAGGAAGGAAAGGAGGAAGGAAGGAAAGTTAGGAAGGAAACATGCATTTCTTAAATACCCACTATGTGTTGGTCTCTGCACTAAGCACTTTATACATATTATCTCATTTGATCCTCATAACAATCCTGGAAGGTAGGTGCTATTATTATCTTCATGTTACAGTTGAGGAAACTGAAGCAAACAAAAGTTAAGTGAATTGCCCAGGGTCATGCAGCTAGTATATGTATGAGATTGGATTTGAACTCAGCTCTTCCTGACTCCTGGCCCAGGACTCTATAGCCCCACCTGGCTATCTCTTGGTTATCTTGGTAATGATAACAATAATATTATTAGCCCTCACATTTAGTTGGTGCTCTAAGGTTACAAAGCATTTTTATAATAAAAATGTAACATAGATAGTTAAGTATTATCATCCTCTCTTAACAGATGAAGAAACTGAGGCTCAAAAATTGCCCAGTTACACAGCTACCATCATTAGCAGATTCAGGATTTGAACCTATGGCTTCTGATTCCATGCCCAGTACTCTTTCCATTGCCATATGGTGCTGTGTGAATGGAAACACAAAGATTCAAACTGTTCCTAAGAAAATAAACATGGCTTGCATAAATGAAGTACTTTGCAAATCTGTGAAATGATGAGTGGTGTGGTTACGAGAGTACATACTGCTTTTCAAAACAAAATCCCAAACTCAGCATGATTCAATTGGACGAATAACTCAGTGCATATTTCCATATCTTCTTACCCAGTTTGGAGACTGGTGCCACCTAAACCCAGACTTCAATCTGGGTCTTGGTCTGGGACTGAGCTTTACTTTATAGCTGACAGTCTTGATCTACTCCCAAATGATCCAATTCTAGAAAACTCTTGGGAAGCTCATTTAGTTGTTTGAAACAAAAGTTTCAGATTATGTGAGGAAGGTTCCAGGGCTTAGTCAACCCAAGAGGACTTGACCTTCCAAATTGGCCTCAGGCACTGTCCAGAATAGAATCAGGCCCTTGGTTCTTGTTCTAACTTAAATCAGGACCTCTTGGGCAAGACTGCATGGCATCAGGCTCTCCTATTAGAATGCACCTCTTTGAGGAAGAGATTTATTTTTGTCTTTCCTTGTATCCCCAGTACTTAGCTCAGAGCCTGACACAGAGTGATCACTTAATAAATGCTTGCTGAGTGTCTGACTTATTCTGAAGTGCTAAAGTCAAGGCTGTATGTATTTACGTAGATGTATTCTCCCTCAGTGTTAGACTTAGTCTTATTAAGATGACAGGTTTTAAAGAGGAGAAAACAATTGAGTTGTTGTTGTTGTGTGTGTGTATGTGTGGGTTTTTTCCCTTTCCTCCTGAGCTTTTCTTTTTAAAGAGCCAAAAGGAAGAAAATGATTGATCTCATTGCAATGATCAGGCTCTCTCAGCTACTGACGTACATTATTACACTGAAATGGACACACACAAGTGCTGATGTCACATATATTTTTTTTTAAAGAATTTGGATTTTCTGATAGAAAAGACTCCAGGCAATGTAGTTAACCCTGTGTGTTGACACAAACTTTTTGCTTCAGTGAAAGCAGCCTACAGAAGGAGAAAAGGAATACCAAATACAATAAAGCAGTATTAAAAAAAATAGCTAGCAGCAGCCAAAAAACAAGCAGATGTTCCCAGAAACATTTGTTACCTAAATGACTTGAGAACAAATGGCATAGAATCTACAAAAATCCTTCTGCTTAATCCAGCAATGGAATAGATTCATGGAAGAAGGAATTGGGCAATACAGGTAGACACCTATGCATTTGTAACAATCCCTTCCAGGACATGCCTCTAACTCAGTGCCTTCACTTGCAGGTTTGCTCCTCATAGGGTGGCTATGCCTCAGGTTCTGGACTTAACCCTTTGGGTCTGTATTCCCAACATGAGCTATAGCTCTTGCGCCCCTACCAGCATTGTCTCCATTAATAATCAGATAGTAAACTTACTCGTAGCAAAGGAATTTACTCAAATGGCAAAGTTCAAAAACAAGGCTATGAAAACATAGCTCCCTTCCCATAAAACCTAGGGTACACTCTTCCATAAATACACAGAGCTTCCTTGGGAAGAGTGGGCACAAACACAGAATACAATAGTAGTGGGGCATATCAAGTATCAGCTCCTGGTACTGTAGAGCCTGAAAATCTTGTCTTTCTTAATGAGTTCTCCTTAAGTACAAGGGAGAGGAATGGATTAAGCATTTATATAGTATCTACTATATGCCAATCACTGTGCTAAGCACTTTAAAAATATTATTCCATTTGATCCTCACAACAATTTTGAAAAGTGGGAGCTATTATTATCCCCATTTTATGGCTGAGGAAACTGAGGCAAACAGAAATTAAATACATTGCCCAGGGTCACACAGGTAGTAAGTGCCCGAGACAGGATTTGAACTCAGATCTTTCTGAATCTATCTGGGCAACCTAGCTGGGTAAGGAGGGTGGGGGTGGGGGAGAGGAAGGTATGAAGTATGAAATTATCTTGCCATGAGGCAATGTTCTTTCTGTCAGTTGTAGGATTTGACATTTTGCCACCTATCTGACTATTACCTAGCTATCTCTGCTAAGTAGATTGCTCTGCTGAATTCTTTGGGTGTACTCCTTTCCACAGTCTGACTCTCTTCTCTGCTGCCAGAGGGCATATTCCTTGAAGCTGCTTCCTCCCTTGGATGATTATCTCTCTGTATCCATTCCTATCTGGGGTTTGTATCTAAGTTCCCTACTGTATGCACTATATATGACCGGTCCACTGGTTCCCTTTCAAAGCAATATGGCCAATATGGGGGTGGGGATGGGGGTGGAGGAGAGTCTAAAGAAAAATTCAGTCTCCCAGGAATCTCAGAGATAGACAGGTCCCAGATTGCAAAATACGCCACTCCTACTGTCAACAAGACTGTTATTTAAAGTCCTCAGAGGAGAAACTAATTTGTTGACTCAGCCAATAACATTATTCTATTCTCAATCAGTAGAGTTTTTTTTTTTTCATTTTAGAAAAAGATAGGAGCAGATCATTGCTACAATTAAACTTAACACCACAGTATGGTGATGTAAATATAATTTCCTTGCGATTATATCCTGGACCTTCTATGGCTGTAGTTCCATCTGAGGGAGGCAGGAAAGATAACACTTTAGATGGGCTTTTATTTTGATGTTTTAGAAAATGTAGTTTTATCATTTCTGAGCTGATATGCTACATTATCAATATTGTCCACAAAAAGGGATTTCTTCCACCCTTCTGACAGAGACGTTTATAGTTCCTTACATCGATGTAGTTACTGGTAATGACTCCTAAACCCCCTTCTAACCAAACCCCTCACCACCACCACCCCCATACCCTTGAGTTGGTAAGAGCTAAAAAAGCAAAACAACAAAAACCACTGCAACTGGAAAAACGGTCCCTTAGACTGAAGTTTGTGGTCAAAATTTCCAGCTCAAATTCCCTACATTTGGGAGAGAAATATACCTGTGTGTGTGTGTGTGTGTGTGTGTGTGTGTGTGTGTTATAATTAAACCTGACATAGTCCTGCTTTTCTATAAGGCTGTTAGTTTTTGCCCTGATCTCAGATATTCCACTGAAGGAAAAAAAATATGCCACTGAAGCAACAGAACTGAGTACTTTCCCCCAAGTCAATGAATGGGGTTCTACACAGATGACATTCTTTAGAGTTAAATATTAATAACCCATAAGATGCAGAATCATTCCCTTAGGCACTGAACCACAGACCCGATTGTTCCCTCAGATAGGATCGTATCTTGGTGATACTTCATGCACTGAATTTGCAAAACTTTAAGAGTTGAAAGATACAGGGAAAACAATACAGTAATTAGAATGTGGCCCCTTGCACAATTCACCCATGTGGTTGATATTAAAATCACAAAATGGCCAAGATCATCCTGAATTCGGCAGTGTTGCTTTTGAGGGTGGGAGGGGGTAGGCAATGGTGATATAAACAATATCATCACTTCGTATTATGAAAGGCAGCATGTCATAATTCGAAGAGAACTGCCCTAAGAGTCCAGCCAAACAGCCTGCATTCACGCGCTGCCTCTGATACATATTGGTTTCTTTACCCTGGGGAAAATCACTTAATCTCTTGGGTCCCTAAATAAATCTCTTAAAATAGGAATTGAAAAGTACTTGCTATTAAGCATATATTATTATAAGGCATCATTCCAGATATACACATGAACACATGTGTGTATGTGTATGTTTTCCAGAGTTTATTTATATGTGTATATGTGTGTGTATAGCTCCTGTCCTCAAAAGGCATATAAAGTAGTAAAAGAAGATATGAAAAGAAAGACCTATATCAGAAAAGAGAATATGATAAATATATAAGAGTAGTACAAATGGAATGTACAACATTACGAGAAAATTGCTTTTGTGGAGAGAAAGAAGGAAAGGGACCAGGGAGGATTCATGAAAAAGATAGCTATTTTATATAAGCTGGATCTATGGGATATTTACAACCAACTTCTAATTGACACCTTATCATCTTAGTACTAATAAAAAAAAGAAATTATATATTGTTATTATTTTCAAAATTATGGAACTGAAGCTAACTATACCACTTGGCCCCTCTGCCATGATAGGATAATAACCTTAGAGCTGAAATGATTCTCTAAGGCTAAGTTTAGTTCTCTTATTTTACGTTATGAGGAAGCCATAGCACCAATCTCACATGATTGTTGTGAGGATAAAATAAATTGATATCTTTAAAATGTTTAGCACAATGCCTGTCACACAGTAGACATTTAATAAATGGGTTTGTTTTGGTTTTGTTTTTCCCCCTCAGCTTCTGCTACATGATACATTAGATCAAGGCTTTCCAATTAAGTCTATATCACCATCCAACAAGACTAATCTTGAAGGCAGTTTGCTGATGCCATACCTTACTCTTCTGTTACTGGGCATTCCCAGCAGGGAATCACTGCTTATATACACTCCCATCATCACCCCTTCTTTTTCACCCCTATCAATTATCAAAATTATAAATTCATCAGGAAAAGGCTAGGAATTCCTGTATTAGATCATAATGTGCCCACTTCCCTTATTAGTCACTGAAAAAATAGACCTTTATTCATTCTTCCTGCTAACTGATAGGTTAAAAATAAGTTAAGAGCCTAGTTTACTGTCATAGAGACTTGATTTTAAATGATTACAATAAATAGCAATGACAATTTGCACATACTGTTCGGTCTAGTTCACTGCTGTGCTTGTATAGCCTCAGCCCAAGAAATACACAGTCATACAATACCACCATCTGAGGCAAGGGAATGCTTACATGTGTCTCATCTATGATTTTTAAAAGGTCCTAACTGGCCTCAAACCACATTTATTTTATAATTAAACTGAATTAGAGTGAAATATCTATGTTATCTGATTGACTCAGACAAGTGTCCCACATGGCAGGAGTCCAGAAATACCGATACTGCTCTACCCACCTGGGCAAGGAGGCTTCTGGGAGAATCAGGAGGGTTTCATGCAATTCTGATTTTTTTTTTATTTTTTTTTCTCCTTTTTTCTGTTTAATTTGTTTATTTTTAGTTTTCAACATTTATTTCCACAAGATTTTGAATTACTAATTTCTCCCCATCTTTCCCCTACCCCCCACCCCAAAATAGCAAGCCTACTGAATACCTCTTCCCCCAATCTACTCTCTCTTATATCCTCCCCCATTCTCCCTCTGACTTTCTAGTAGGGCAAGATCGATTTTTATACCGCAGTGCCTTTATATCTTATCCCAGTTACATGTAAAAAAAATTATATATATATATATATATATATATATATATATATATATATATATATATTTTTTTTTTTTTAACATTTGATTTTAAAAGTTTGATTTCCAGATTCTTTCCCTTCTTCTCTTGTCACCCATGCCTACTGGGAGGAAAAGCGATTCAATATAGGTTATACATGTGTAGTTACACAAAACATTTCCATAGTAGATATGTTGTGAAAGAATGACTATATTTCCCTTCATCCTATCCCACCCCCCACTTATTCTATTTTCTACTTTGACCCTGTCCCTTTTAAAAAGTGTGTACTTCTAGCTACAACTGTTTCCCCCGCCTCCATCTGCCCTCCCTTCTGTCATCCTGCCTCTTATCCCCTTTCCCCTTACTTTCCTGGAGGGTAAGATCCCAATTTGAGTGTCTATGTTATTCTCTCCTTAAGCCAAATTCAATGAGAGTAAAGTTAACCCATTCGTTTCACCTTCCTGCTCTTCACCTCCATTGTAATAGTTTAAAAAACTTGCCTCTTTTATATGAGGTAATTTTACCCTATTCTATCTCTCCCTTTCTCCTCTCATTATATTCTTCTCTCACCTCTTAATTTTATTTTTTAGATATCATCCCTTCCTATTCAACTGATCCTGTGCCTTCTATGTATACATGTACACATATATACACACACTCGTATTTATATGCACATATACCCTTCTATATAAACATATATATGTATGTATACATATATATATATATATTCCTATCAATTATCCTCATACTGAGAAAAGTCTCATAAGTTACCATTATTATTTTACCATGTAGGGATGTAAATAGTTCAATTTTAATAAGTTCCTTGTGATTTCTTTTCCTTGTTTACCTTCTCATGCTTTTCTTGCTTCTTGAATTTGAAAGCCAAATTTTCTATTCAACTCTGTTTTTTTTTTCATCAAGAATGTTTGAAATCCTCTATTTCACTGAATGACCACATCTTCCCCTGAATCATTGTACTCAGTTTTGCTGGGGAGGTGATTCTTGGTTTTAATCCTAGCTCTTTTAACCTCCAGAATATCATATTCCAAGCCCTTTGATCCCTTAATGTAGAAGCTGCTAGATCTTGTGTTATCCTGATTGTGTTTCCACAATATTCAAATTATTTCTTCCTGGTTGCTTGTAATATTTTCTTCTTGACCTGGGAACTCTGGAATTTGGCTATGATATTCCTAGGAGTTTTCTTTTTGGGATCTTCTTCAAGAGGTGATTGGTAGATTCTTTCAATTTCTATTTTGCCCTCTGGTTCTAAAATATCAGGGCAATTTTCTTTCAGAATTTCTTGAAGGATGATTTCTAGGTTCTTTTTTTGATCATGGCTTTCAGGCAGTCCAATAATTTTTAAGTCATCTCTCCTGGATCTATTTTCCAGGTCAGTGGTTTTTCCAATGAGATATTTCACATTGCCTTCTATTTTTTCATTTGTTTAGATCTGTTTTATAGTATCTTGATTTCTCATAAAGGCATTAGCTTCCATTTGCTCCAATCTAATTTTGAAGAAATTATTCTCTTCCATGAGTTTTTGAAATTCCTTTTCCATGTGGTAAATTTGGCTTTTTAAGGCATTCTTGTCCTCACTGACTTTTTAGGCCTCTTTTGCCATTTGAGTTATTCCATTTTTTAAGGTGTTATTTTCTTCAGTCAGGTTGTTGACTCTCTTTTCATGATTTTCTTGCATCATTCTCATTTCTCTTCCCAGTTTTTCCTCCATTTCTCTTACTTGGCTTTCAAAATCCTTCTTGAGCTCCTCCATGGTCTGTAAGCAATTCATATTTTTCTTGGAAGCTTTTGATGCAGGAGTTCTGACTTCATTGTCTTTCTCCTATTCCATGTTTTGATCCTTTTTGTCCCCAAAAAAGGATTCTATGGTCTGTTTGTGCTTCCTCTGCTTGATCATATTGCCAGCCAATTACTTGACTTTTGAGCTCTTTGCCACAGTAGAACTCTGCTTCCAGAAAGGAGAGCTTTGTCCCAGATTGCTGGGTTTTCACACATGTTGTCAGAGGTGTGGGGAGGCAGTCTCTACAGATACCACACTGGCAAACTGGTGTTTCTCATCCCAGGACCACTACCCAAGAAAGCAAACCAGATCCAAGTAGGTCAAATCAAGAGCAATTACCCTCTGAATGGTTGCTTGGTCCCCCTACAATATGTAGGCCAGGAGCTCCTGAGGCAGCCACCATAGCAGATGCTGTAGCTGCTGGCTTTGCCTCCAGAACCTCTCACCCCAGGAGCAGAAGCCTGGGCCATGCCCTTCCTTTCCAACAGAATTCCAGACTGACCTTTTACTTTCTTTTTGGCATTTATGGGTCAAAAAGTCTGGAAACCACCATAGCTGCTGGTGATTCACTCTCCTTAAGTCTACTCTGGCCACTGCTGCCTCCCTGGGGCAAAAACTGAAGGGCTCATGTGGGACTGTGCTCAGCTCCCAACATGCTGCAATAAATCTTTCCTGTCAGCCTGCCTGGCTGCCTTCAGTGGGAGATTTGTTTCTCTCTGTCACTTTGTGGGTTCTGTAGCTCTAAAAGTTGTTTAGAGTCATATTTTATAGGTATTTGAGGTGGTTGTTGGGGGGGTGGGTCTCAGAATTTCCTACTTCTACTCTGCCATCTTGGCTCCACCTCCCTCCCAATTCTGATCTTTAGAAATGTGTTTCACTGATGCTTCTTGTTTTTTATGTCATTTTTGTTTCCTGTTAGTCCATTCCTCCTCCCCCTTCCCTTCTTTGTTTATGTCTCATTTTTGCATTCACTGCGTGAAAGTGTAGAGAAGCTGCAGATGGGAGAACGTGAAGACCAAAAGTTCAGTACTGGCCATTTTTAGTTGGACTAGACCTTGGAGAAGAGATTAGCACTTGATATACCTGCACAGAGAATCATACTGTTCCCACAATCTTTTAGAGGCAGCTGGTGTTGGAAGTGTACAGAGTACTGAGCCTGGAGTCAGGAAAACCTGAGTTCATATCCAACCACAGATACTTGAAGGCTTTCCTTCACAGAGAGTGAAGATGGGCTCAGAAGCCTCAACAGAAATTGCAGATTTGGAAGGATTTGGTTTGTTGGATATACATTTTAAAAGGTATTACAGCCGTAATACATGCCAGATACAATAAGGCTGAGGATAATGTATAGGAAAATGAACAAACTTGTTGCAATATGTTCCCCCATCAACAGATGCCCCTTTCCTTGTAACATGAAGGTGGCATGACTAAGGCAGGCGGGTTGCAATACCTGATGGGGAATCATAAACCTGAATGTAATATGCACAAAAATAATAAAATTCTCAGTTCATTTTAAAAATATAGACTATTTCAACCTTATCCTTTTTCAACTTTAATACTTCTATTTGATGAAAAAAGATGGATTCTCCTAAAAGTATTTGTTTTCTTTTTATCTTTTTTATTAATAACTTTTTGGTTTTTATATCTTTCATTTCTACATATATAACATATGTAGGCATACATCCATGCATGTATGTGTGTATGATGTGTATATGTATATGTGTGTATGTGTATGTATGTGTATGCATATATCAATCTATCTCTCCTCCAGTTTAAGAAGAAAAAACAATGGTTCAGCAAAACCAACCAATACATCAATGGTGTCCGACAACATGTCCACCATATTTTATAGCCTCAGTCAGTCAATAAAACATTTATTAAGTGCCTACTATGGCTAGGCCTTGTGCTAAATGCTAGAAACACAAAGAAAGGCAAAAGACAGTCCCTGCACTCTAGGAGCTTAGAATCTAATATGGAAAGACAACATATAAAAGGAAGCTGAAAGGGGGGGGGGAGGGGGGGTGTCGAGGAGGAGAAGGTACCCAGCGGCATTCCAGAAGAGTGAAGCCAAGTGAGAAATGAAGAGATGGCTGATCTGGGCTCTGTCCTTCAATGGAGACTTTAGGAAGAGGAGTCTCTGCCTTGCAGAGGGAAAGGGTGAGCGAGGGGCTTCAAGAACAGAGGGTGTTGACTAGGTGTGAGTTTCAGGGCTGATATGATCTTCTGGATGAAAAAGTTCAGTGGCATGAAAAAAGAATCCAGAAGAGTGCACCCCCACATCTGTAAGATGTGAATTTTTTCAATTCTTCTTCAGTTCTAAGCTTCATAAAATGAAAAGTATATTTAAAGGAAAATACATTTTAAAGTCTGCTTTTTTAATCTAGTGATTTTCTTAAATGGACACTTAAAGTTCAATAATTTTGAAATATTTCCTTTTTTCTGTTTCCCTTTCTTCCCTCTCTATTTCCTAACTCCTACCTCTGCCACTTACTACTTGTATGAGTAGTCACTTATACACTCTGGGACTCAGGTTTTTTAATCCTTTCCTGAACTAGGGAATTATAACATACCTCAAAGGTCCCTTTTGGCTCCAATGTCTTTCTGCTTATGAAATAACTTTCCCTCACCTTTTTAGCTTTTAAGGTGACCCATACTGATACACCTTTTGGGACTCCTGGGAGCCAAAGTTGTAAATAAAGGAGGGACTAGGGAGTCAAGGACAATGTAAACTGCTAATGCTCTGGACTTTAACAGGAAATTGTAAATGCCAGGCCTAGTGTTAGAAGTAGGGAGGCCTTCCTTATCAGCAACCCTCTCTGCCCCACCCCATTTGTTTTTACTCGTTCTATATTGTATTTCATCTTAAATTTGGAAAATAAGTCTTTCTTGGAACCAACCCTTCAGAGGAACTATTAAAGCCCCTGAATTTATCATATGTTTATCACAAAATCAGAGCCAAAGGACTTCAAGAAATCAGTCATTCCAACTTTTCTTCCTCTGTCATGGAAAATAAATACCTAAAATGTTCTAAGGCATGTTGTTTTTCAGTAATTTTTCAGTTGTTACCAACTCTCCATGATCCCATTTGGGGCTTTCTTGGCAAAGATCCTGGAGTGCTCTGTCATTTTCTTCTCCAGGTTGTTTTATAGATAAGGAAACAGGCAAAGAAGGTTAAGTGATTTGCCCAGGGTCACATGGCTAGTAAGTGTCTGAGGTTTGATTTGAATTGGGAAAAATGAGTCTTCATGACTCTAGGCACGCTATCTGATGAGGTACAGGCTCTGGGAACCCCTTGAACTCTGATGGAATCTTCCCACTTGAGGTATTTGCCTGAGGTCGTAGGCCTTTCATTGTGGCTCTGCCCAAACTTTTGTTGCTAGCTTAGCCCTCCCTTGTCCTACAACTTCCCACCTTGATCCTCCCAAAATATCTATACCCAAATCTGTTACAGCCTTGAACTGGCCTAGCCCACCATAGTCTGTCATCTCCAGGTAGCCTACAGCAACTTCCCACTCATTACTGGAGTCTGACTTCATTGACTCCTCCTGAAGACCCTCCCCAAACTCCTCCTCTAGACCATCCCTAGATTCCTCCCACAACCTTTCTGTATAGGAGACCCCATCTTGCCTCCATGAAAGAAGGAATGCCAGAGAATGATCTAGCACTGACTCGTCCTGTGTCAGATGATTCTTACCTGCTTGTCCAATGCAAGCATCACAGATACCTAGCCTCCTTAGGAGCACCCAGTATGGTGAACTTTTAATAAACTTTGTTTTTCTTTGACTGAGAGAAGACTTGAGTTGAATTCATTCGGCAGGATAGGAATATTGGTATTTTGGGATCTTGCACACCCCCAAACCCCAAACCTCATCATTTTAGGGTGACCCTCATCATATTCACTACTCAATGTAACTGCCTTTCTAAGGCATAAAGGCTATATCTATCCCCTTTTTGGAACAGTTAGACTACCCACTATTTATATCATTTCAGTGAAAAATTTCTTCTTTCAACAACACAACTTGGAGAAAGGAAAAAAAAGAGGTTCCAGAACAAATTATACTTCGTATTAAAAGGGACCTTAGAAATCATCTGATAGCCTCCTAATTAGCCTCCCTGCTTCCCATCTGTTTTCTCACCAATATGTCCTTCGTGTAGCTCACAAAAAGATTTTTCTAACCTGCAGTTCTGATCTTGTCTCTTGCAGATACAAAAACCCCGTGTGATTCTCTCTTGACTCCTTGTACCAGTACAATGCGGTCGCGGGACTACCTTTCTAGCCTCATTCTCCATCACTTGTCTTGATGTATTTCTGGGTCTGTCCCATGCTCTTTTTGTATCTTAAACTTATTGAAATACTTCTCTTAATGGTTCTAAAAAATGTTCTCTCCCTTATTTTTTTTCCCCTGGGTGCTTTGTTTGAATTTCTCCCTTTGCCCTACCATGCTTTTTCTTGTGCTTATCAACGTTTACATCATTTCTCTTCTTGTTGATTGTAAGCTCCCAGAAGGCTGAAACTACATTATTTTAAATCTTTCTTTCCCTAGAATCTAGCCTTAAATATAGCAAATGTTTGTTAGGCTTCTTTTTTTTTATTGAACTGCTGGAATAACTGAGGTCTTCTGATACATTTAAAGAATGATTTAGTTTACTGGAACTGAGTTTCCAAATTTTTTTAGCAACATATCTATTGCATAAAGTAAGGTACAACTTTACAGTGTTTCTAATTTGCAACATCTCTCAGCTCTGGGAATTATCTCTTGCTGTCCCCCATCCCTACAATGTTCTTCCTCCTCAACTATGCCTACTCACTTCACTGGTTTCCTTTAAGAACTAATTAAAATCCCATCTTTTTACAAGAACCCTTTCCCAACCCCTCTTAATTTTATTGTTTTCTCTATGTCACCTATTTCCTATTTTTTTTTAATATAGCTTGTTTGTATCTATTTGTTTGCACATTGTCTTCTTCATTAGATTGTGAACTCCTTCACAGGGACTATCTTTCTGCTTTTTTTTTTTATATTCCCAGAGTTATCACAGTACCTACACATAGTAGGCACTTAAAAATATTCATTGATTAATAGTGAATAATATAAGCATGAAATCTTGGCATAAACAAAACTTATTTAAAATGTATTTATTTATTTTATTTTAAATGTATTTAATTTAAATTATATAGCTAAAATTTATTTTAAATGGATCCATGTAGTGTACTTTGGCTTGCTTATTAAATCTATCTTGCCTCTATCACCTGACTCACCACTCTTTCTTGATAAATAGTTCTCCCCCAGACAAAAAGAATCATAAATGAATCAAAGTGTAATAACATTATATTCAAAATTACCCCTAAATTCTGGAAAATTATTGAATTCAAAGTTGTCACTTAATATCTCTTGGGGTTGTCATTTCAAAGGTAGGATGAGGCAAAAAAAATGAACTTTAGCCTGCTTATACCTTCACTTTAGAGAAGTCCCAACTTGGGAAACTTTGAACTCAGTCATATTGATATATTACTTTAAGGTATATAAAATACTTTCCTCACAATTCTATAAGGAATAACCCCAGCTGAGGAAATGGGGTTGAAAGACATTATATCAACTGCACAAAGTCACATGACTAGCACCCAAACATATATCTTCTAATTCTAAGGTCAGTTCTTTGTTCCACTTAGGGTACTGCTTCATTTCTTTTTTTTCCCCCATCTAACAAATAAAGTCGATAGGGGAAGTTAATTGTATTATCAATGAATGAATAAATAAAGCATTTTTAAAGTATTCATTATGTGAAATACTGTGCTAAGCACTGAAAATATAAATAGAAAAATTAGACAGTCCCTGTTCTCAAGGGGCTCACTTTCTAATAAGGGGAAACAACACATATGGAAGGTTTCAGTTGCAAGTCAGATGGTAAAGCCCAGTGGGACCTTAGGAGAACATAAAAAGATTCCCTGTAGACTTCTTATAGGAAGCTTCCATGGCACACATGACTTATACAAATTCAATTTAATTCAATTTAAATCCCCTGGGAATTTTAAGGAACCACATGTAAATGAAATCCACCTGTATCCTTTTGTCTTTAAGGCTATCCCTCAA
Organism: Petaurus breviceps papuanus; assembly: GCF_028583685.1. Taxonomy (NCBI): domain Eukaryota; kingdom Metazoa; phylum Chordata; class Mammalia; order Diprotodontia; family Petauridae; genus Petaurus; species Petaurus breviceps. The sequence continues at coordinate 10,073,596 of NW_027187349.1, forward strand.
AGAATTAAACACTGAAGAGGAATAATCAATCATCTCTGATTAGACTTTTGGCAGAAAGATTCAAGATTTTTAAAATGCTTTTGATTCATTCTATCAATAAGGTTTGTTGATGGAACTGCAAAAGTTAATTTTTAATCAGGGGTTGAGTTTGTTTAAGAATAGCTATATGGCCAAAGACAAGCTCATGAATTTTATAATAGAAAGAGAATCCCTGTGGCCTAAAACATCTTCCATCAGGATGACCAGTGTGATGGCAGAATTTGTACTCTTATCATTTCTAAATAAACAAACAATAAATAAATAATTCTTCAATTTTTAAAGCTTTTTTTTCCCAAAATATTTTCCTTTTGATAACTGAGACAATGAGAATTCTCCTTTTATTTTACTTCCCAGGGTCACAACTCTGTCCACTATCTATTAACAGACTGGTAAAATGGAAAGAATGCAAGATTTGGAATCAGAGAACTTGGGTTCAAATTTATCAAGATTTATCAATATCAAGATTATCCATTTGATGGGGCAGCCAGGTAGTACAGCAAGTAAGAGCACTGGCTCCAGTGTTGGGATGACCTGGGGAATCGAATCCGGGCTCTGACACTTAGCACCTACTCAGAAGCACCTGGCTGTGTAACCTTGAGCAAGTTACTTAACCCCAATTGCTTAGGGGCAGCCAGGTGGTTCAGTGAGTAAGAGCACCAGCTCCAGTGTCTGGATGACCTGGGGATCAAATCCCACCTCAGATACTTAGCACCACACCCCGAAATAACTGGCCGTGTAACCTTGAGCAAGTTATTTAACCCCGATTGCTTTTAAAAAAAAAAAAAGATTATCCATTTGTCACTTATGTGATTTTGGACAGATCATTTTACCTTTGGGGGAGGGGCTTCAATTTCCTCTTGGGTAAAAAAGGATATTACTAGACTAGATGACCTCGAATATCCTTTTTAGTTCTAAAACTATGATCCTTTGACTGTTCTACATGACTCCCAGCACCAGCACTCTCAAAAAACCCTTGGTGACAAGTAAACATACACCAAAAACCATCTATCTTTTTTCACATGTACACAATCAAAAACTGGCTTTTTTTTAGGTAAAGGTTTTGAAAATGTCCATGCCCTTGATACAAGAAATCTTACTAATAGGCATATTGCCTAATAAGGCTAAAGGCAGGCAGAAATACACCAAAATATTCGTAACATTTTTTTTTTGTTATATCAAAGAGTAGGAAGCAGTGTAGATACCTATCAGTTGAGGAATGGCTAAACAAATTGTGGAGCATAAATGTGGTGGAATATATTAGTGCAGTATAAGAAACAACAAACTATAGAGTTCAGAGATGCCTTATAAGGCTTACATCAACAGATGCAAAGTTAAGAAAAAATATCCCAAGAAAATAGCATACACAACTAAAATGATATTCATTGGAGAGTGCCAAAAATGAAATCAAATGACATATATATATATATATATATGTGTGTGTGTGTGTGTGTGTGTGTGTGTATAATGACATTATACTGTCATTATATATATAATGACAATATACATAATGACATTATACTGACAAAGCGTGATCCCAGAGAAGGATCAATGTACCTCCCTCTCTTCTTTTCAGGTATAGAGGGCTATGAGTATGGAATGTTGCATTTACATTTTGATGTATTGGTTGGTTGGTTGATTTTACTGAATTTATCCTTCCTTTCCTCTTGCCTTTTTATTGTTAGTTGCAAGGAATGGCTAGATGGGTAGGGGAGGAGGGAGTATGTTCAGAAATGAAGGTGATATGAAAGCAAAAGATCAATAAAAATAACATTTGTTTTAAAAAGAAAAGAGAGCAGCTTTTAGAAAATTGGAAGGAGCCAGGGGAAGCCATTAAGATCTTTCCATGTAGGGAAGTTAGTGGTTGTGCCTGCTCCTGCAGCTGCTCTAAAATGAGAAACAAAAGTGTCTGGAGGAAAAATAATCTAATTTGGTCTCCCTGCTCTGCAAACAAGAAAATTTTTATACACAACATGATGCCTTATTTTTTAAAAAACATGAACTTTTACATTTTTTTTAAGGGAACACACATAAAAGTTCAAATTGCATACAAAGAAAATCCTGGGGAGATGGGCTGTGTGTTGTACTAAGTGTGAAAAAAAATACTTCTGTGAAGGATCTAAAACTAAAATTTAGATGTTTATGCTGATAAACTTGAATAATATTGCTTGACACACATTGTTCCCTCCCTTTCTCTCTCCATATATACACATATACACATGTAAATACATACATGTGGATTTGACTTCATTTGACTTCATTCCTTTTAGGAATTTTAAAATTATGAATGAAGCTTTGTGCATTTAGGTAGAGGGGATGGGACATAAGCAGTCCCCAGACCCATAATTTTGTCAATTAGAGAACTCTAAGTATGGAAAATACCTCCTCCAATGAAGAAGTGAAACATCGTCACCCTGTAAGCAAAGATGAATAAGAAGAATTCAGAGAAACTTTGGAGATTTGTATAAACTAAGGTCAGAACCGAGTAGAAAAATATGCACAAAGATTAAATCAATGTAAATAAAATATTTTAAACAAGTCTCAAGAACTCTGAGTGTACCAGGTTCATCACATTATGAAAGATATGAGGGAAGCCCCCATTTCATGGCATGTGAACACTTGCTTATCCTGGTTAGGTTGCAACTCTCATTTGCTCCAAGGGTTTGGGTTTACCTCAGTTAGGTCTGAGGGTATATGTATAAAATTGTAGCTCTCTGCTAAATGTGTAAACTAACCTAGATATGCTACTTTCCTGTGGGGTGTTTGCATTCCTTGAAATGGAGACTTCCCTCATATTTTTTATAATACACTGTGCTTGGCATATGGTTATGGTATATTTAGGGTGCTCAACACCTAGGCAGCTAGGTGGTACTGGAGTCAGGAAGACCTAATCTCATATCTAGCCTCAGATACAAACTAGCTTTGTGACCCTGGGTAAGTTACTTAACCTCTGTCTACCTCAGTTTCCTCAATGATAAAATGGAGGTAATAGTAGCACATACCTGCCAAATGTTTGTAGTAAGGATCAAATGAAATAGTTATTTGTAAAATGCTTAGCTTACTACCGAGCACTTAGGAGATACCTAAGAAATACTTGTTCCCTTCCCTTTCCTTAATAGGCTCTCTCTTTCTGTCTCTCTCTCTGTCTCTCTCTCTGTCTCTCTCTCTGTCTCTCTCTCTGTCTCTGTCTCTCTCTCTGTCTCTCTCTGTCTCTGTCTTTGTCTCTGTCTCTGTCTCT
>NW_027187349.1:10076969-10110993 GCF_028583685.1 Petaurus breviceps papuanus
TCTCTCTGTCTCTCTCTCTCTCTCTCTCTCTCTCTCTCTCTCTCTGTCTCTCTCAAGATCATGTATTTTCCCAGGAGTATGACATTATTCTTCTTCCTTCACTCAAAAGACTTCCATATAGGATCTGGGTCTCCTTCCCTCCTCCTGCCCTTTCAGTTTCTTTAGCCTACTATAAGTTAGCATATGTCAACTATCTCCCTAAAGAGATAAAAACTTCTTGAATCTTGACCTGATGCCACCATTAATCATCATACCAGACAACGAGTTGATGGCCAGATTTTATTTGTTGAAAAATCAGACTCAGAACATACATGACAATGTAAATGGAGATGGGTGAGGTCAGGGGGACTGGATTGGAAAGTAAATAGCATCCAGAATACTGACTAGAAAGGGGTAAAGGTGGTGGGGGGTGGGGGGGCACAGGAGGTTAAGCTCTGATTCTTCTTCCTTCAACAGTGACATAAATAGAATAGAGCCAATAGAAAGGTCCCATCATTTCAGGGTCTACTGAATCCCATCAAAATGATGGGGAGGGGAGCAGGGAAGCAGTGTCTAGAAATCAGATTCAGCTTGATGCTTCCAGTGGTATTTCCTCTTTTATGGTCAAACATGGCCAAACGTTCCCTTCTAGTTTCTTCTCTGTGTGTTTAGAACAGTGCCAGACACATAATAGGTGCTTAATAAATATTTATTATTGATTCACTGTTTGCAGAAATCTCTCAAGTTCCAAAAGATGTCAACAAACTGGTAAATTCTGGGACAGCATCTGCTTAAGTCCCCAGTCTCTCCTAAGCAGGAAGTAGAATAGTCATTTATGGACCAAATCCCAATACTGATTGACAAAAGGGCCTTGATCTGTTCTGCTTCCAACCAAGGCTGGTTTGCCCCTTCTTAGGCAGGCTAGTAAGCTTACTGGTCCCTCCTCCCCCCATCTCCTCCCTCCCACACCCTCCTCTCTCTCTCTCTGTCTCTGTCTCTCTCTCTCTGTCTCTGTCTCTGTCTCTCTCCTCTCAGTGGCCCACTATATTGAAATCAAACTTTGTGTGGACACCCAATTGACTTAGCCTGCTGTAGCTCAGAATACCTGAGCTCATGGGGATCTACCAGCCTCAGCTTCGTCGGTAGGCAGGGATTACCGGAGTGTGCCACGATCCTCAGTCAAGTCCTGTACGTTCTCCTTCCACATCTCTTGAATCTCTTTCTTGTTTTCCAGTCATTTGGCTACCTCCCCAGTTCCAGCCTTCATCAAAGACTTTCCTAAAACATTGTAATGGTCCCCTAATTCATCTGCCTTCTTCCAGTCTCTCCATTCTGAGTCCATCTTGCTGCTAAAGTAATCTTCCCAAGGCACAGGTATGACTGTATTCTAAAAAATTTTCTCTTTCTCCTGCTGTCTCTAAGATGAAATAAAACCCCTTGGTTTGGCATTTAAGGTTCCAAATGAATATAACTTGGCTCCAACCATTCCAGCCTTATTTCATGTTGCTTTCCTGTTTCAGGCAAGCTGGACTACTGAATTTCATACCTTTTTTCCATGCCTGCAGGCATCTCCATAGTTGCTGCCCTTGCCTCAAACACATTTTCTCCTTTTGTCCACCTCCTTGGTGTAACTTTTATTCCTTGACTGTGCCCCCCTTCCCTGAGTTGTTCCTCTCTAACTTCTCAAATCACCTTGTATACATGTGATACCCTCTAGGAGACTATAAGAGTCTTGAGGACAGGAACAGCGTTGTTTTTGTCCTTGTCTAGTAGAGACACTAGCACATAGTAAATACCTCATAAATATTTGTAGAATTTAATTTGAATCTAGGCCAACTCTCTGACTCGAAGTAAGCATAGTACTAAATTATTCCAGGCAAATAAAAATCTACTCAAAGACTTTCAGATAAAGAAATTCCAAAACCATTCTCAGATTATCAAATTTCTTCCTTGCCTTCTCTGTCCTGATATTGACATCTGAGTAGTTGGGCTCTTTTTCTTTTCTCCTTCTAATAAAGATCTTGGTAGATTCTGCATAAGATGATTTCTTTTAGGGTTGTGTGTGCATATATTCATGTGTGTATGTGTTTCTATCTATGATTGGGGAAGAAGGTACCATGAATGATTCCAACAAGGTCAGTTTAGTTCTGACATTTTAAATTATTTAAATTAGTTTGATTTTCCCTTTTTTTCCACCTCCTTTCCCAATACAAACACATTTTCTCTTGGTACTGCACATTATCCTGGATAGCCTTTGCACAGCCAGTTTCATTAGCAGTATGGGTCTCAGAGCACCTCACAATGCTAGATCATAGCCCTTATCCACCCACTCTTAGCCTCTCCCTCTCTCTTTCTCTCTTTGTACTAACTGGATTTGCATATTAGCTCTCACCACCAAAAAAAAATCCTTTTGAAGGATAAATTAGCATGCACATTATTTTCTACTTGTAAAGGGAAAATTATCCTAGCAACAGTCCCTAGATCAACTGTCATCCAATAAGGATGGCTGGATCATGTGTGTGCCTCTAAGGAGAGACTTAAAGCATTGTCAGATTTTTACAGATACTTTTGTTTTCAAAACAATATGTTCTTAGAACACATGTTAGAAAACATACTAAGCCATAGTGGAAAGTGGAGAGCCCCTCTGAAAAAAAAATAGGGAAGATATGGAAAAAGTCAATTTCTTCTCTAAGAAGTGTCATTAATCCCATTGCCAAGATTACATAATGTATATTAACCTCACTATTAACAATGTAATGCTCATCTGTTCATGGAATGTAGCCTGGGGTGGTGGGTGTAGGAAGCATACATGCTCACTACCGAATTTAATTCCTCAATTATGCCATAAGGTAGGTACAATATGGCATTATCGCTATTTTACAGAAGCAGGGACAAGGTGAAATGACCTTTCTTGCTATGGCACAGTTGGGCCTCAGCCAATGTCCTTTACTTTAACTGAGGAATTCTTAACCTTCTTAGTGTCATGGCAGTCTGATGAAGCCTATGGACCCTTTCTTACAATAATATTTTTAAAGACATAACACAGAATACCTAGGATTGCACAGGGAACTAATTATATTAAAATACAGTTATTAAGAAAAACAAACAAACCACAGTTTCACAGATCCTGGGTCAGAAATTTCTGTTAGGAAAAAAACCCAGGTTTTGAGCCATATAAGAGTAACACATTCAGAACCCACCTAAACAAAATAAGAAATAGTAGAATTGAAAACCAGTAATTACTTCCAATGTTTTTGTTTGTTTGTATTTTAATTTTGGTAATACTCAGAAATGGACAGAATTTTTTGGTAAAATAAAGAAGGCTGTCTAGAGCAGTGGTGATATTGTCTGTATGACTCTAGGGAAGTCACCTGAACAAATGGAGTTCCAGGGAAGTTAGCTATAAAATGAGGGCATTGAAATTAGATGCTCCCTGAGTGCCCTTTCAGATCTAACTAGATCTATGCACCCTAAAATACAACTCCCCCAATAATATCTCTAAGGACTATGCATCCTGCACTTCCTTCCTGAACTCCTAGGAAAGGTGAGGTAGAGGAGGAAGAATAATCAGTCTGGGGAAGAATGCCAGAGCAGTCCATAAAGAACAGCTTCTGTGTTGGGAAATATCTGTTCATTGAATGCCAATCTCATCATTTTTTAAGATGTTGTTGTTTTGACCAGACATACTGTTTCTTTTTTTTAATTAATCTTTTATTTATTCGTGTTTAGTTTTCAACATTTATTTCCACAAGATTTTGAGTTCCAAATTTTCTTCCCATCTTTCCCCTAACCCCGACACCAAGATAGCGAGCCTACTGAATACCTCTTCCCCCATTCCACTCTCTCATATCCTCCCCCCCCCCCTAACTTTCTAGCAGGGCAAGATGGATTTCTATACCTATATATCTTATTTCCCAGTTGCATATAAAAAACAATTTTTTTAAACATTTGTTTTTAAAACTTTGATTTCTAGATTCTTTCCCTTCTTTCCTCCTCACTCACCCCCACTGGGAAGTACATGTTGTAGATAGTACATGTAGATGTACATAGGTTGTACATGTGTAGTTACACAAAACGTTTTCATAGTAGTTATATTGTGAAAGACTAACTATATTTCTCTCCATCCTATCCCACCCACACTTATTCTATTTTCTACTTTGACCCTGTCCCTTTTCAAAAGTGTTTGCTTCTAACTACCCTCTCCCCCAATCTGCCTTCCCTTCTATCATCCCTGTCTTATCCCCTTCCTCCCTACTTTCCTGTAGGGTGCGATACCCAATTGAGTATGTATGTTATTCCCTCCTTAAGCCAAATTCAATGAGAGTAAGGTTGACCCATTCCTTTTACCTTCCTGCTCTTCCCCTCCATTAAAACAGTTTTCTCTTGCCTCTTTTATATGAGATAATTTACCCTATTCTATCTCTCTTTTTCTCCTTCTCCCATTATATTCCTCTCTCACCTCTTGATTTTATTTTTTAGATATCATCCCTTCCTATTCAACTGATCCTGTGCCCTCTGTCTATGCATACATGTACACATACATACACACACTTACATATGTATTTATACACACATACACCCTCCTATACATACATATAAAAGCAAGTTCCTGCTTTTACTCTGCCATCTTCCATTATAGGTGGGGCATACTATTTCATTGATATAGGTAACTAACCCCTGGAGTTTAAACATGGGCAGCCAATGCAACTGCTTTGGAAATCAATCTTAGCCAAGTTTCCTGCAGCAGTGTAAGATTCTTGAGAATCTTGTCCAAGGTCTCACAACTAGTACATATCATAGGCAAGACTTGTATCTAGGTCTTCCTATTAAATAAGGTATTTGTAAAAGGCTTAGTTGGCACATAGTAGGTGTTTAATAAATGCTAATTTCTTTCCTTTCTCATTTCAAGGCCAGCACTCTCTACTATGCCAATCAAAAATAGTACTAATCTTTTTTTTTTCCTTTGCTTCCTTTTAGGTCTTGGGATCATGGTGCCTCAATGGTGTTCAATTTGTGATAATAGCTTTAAAAAAAAGTTTGGATGGAAACCACTTTACTATATTATGCTTTTTCCCCTCTGTATTACAACTAATATAATGGGACTCCAGTACGTTAAGGTAATGGGTCTCATTTTTGCTCCTAAGGAATGTATAACCAAGTGAAAGAGAGAGCTTGGGTTAAAACACACATACAATGTAAAGGTTTGATCTTCAAGATTTTAGGGAATTATATGAGGAATAGGTAATTATAGGAAATGACATGGTCTCTAAATTAGAAAAGCCCGGAAACCTAAATACTGTATATTAAAAAGAAAATGGCTTGGCTCCAAATATTCCCATGGATCAATGTTCAGCTTTAGCAAACTGTCTGGAAAAAAACACAGGGGAAAATTATACTTATTCAGGTTTGCTGGAAGGAATAATTTTTTCTAAGTACAAATTAAAGAATCCTTTTCTGGGGAATAAGGACAATGGAAACACGACAGGAAGAGGGGAGTGGAGAAAAGAAAAGAAGGGAGGGGATAGGAAAAAAGAATTAAAGGGGAGGGGATAGAAGGGATATAGGACTTAAGAGCTGTGGGAGGAGAGGAAATGAGAGGGAAAGGGAGAAGAAAGGAGGGAAGAAAAGGAAGGGGGGAGGAGAAGAGGGAGGAACAAGGTAGGCAAGGAGGGAAGAAAGGACCATAAGGTAGGAGAAGAAGAAATTAGAGGCAAGGAAGGGAGAGGAAAGGGGAAGAGAGTAGAGGAGAGGCAGAATGTAGAATAGAGAAGGAAAGAGAGAGGAAAAGGGAGGAAAAGAGGCAAGGGAAGGGACAGAAGGATGCATACAGGAGAGGTTAAAGGAAAAGTAAGAAAGAAGAAGGTTAAGAGAGAGAAGGAGGAAGGTAGAGTCAGTCCTACTTATGACTACTGATCAACCAGAATCATAGTTTGAAGACTGTTTATAGCTAAGTTTGAAGGAAACCTGGAAAAACATTGCTTCAAAGGGACAATGGTCTGGAAAACATATAAGTATGGCAAAGCACCTGAAAGTTCCCCCAGAAATTGTACCACCAACAGAAGTAAACTCCATACCTCTGAAACAATCTTCAGGCTTCAGAAGGAGGGTTATAATATAAATTGTAGAGTTGGTCTATAGGAAGGGATATGATCCCGAAGGAATTGAGCCTGGCTCACTTCAAATCAAACCACCTTTATGAGAGTGGCAGAATTTGGAAATTAGAACTGCCATATCAAAGCAAATAATAAGAAGCCACATGAAATATGTAAGATGAAAACTAGTACTATTCAGAGGAAACATCAATAGATGTCAAAGTTTTCCATGATTATTTTGAAGATGTAGGTCAAGAAAACTCAAGCTCTGTCTAGAATCCAGAGACCTGATTCAGTTGGTCTGTAAAGACTTTATTTTGTTAGCTGCCTCCTATGAATCAGTTCCCACCCAAGCTTGTATTTGACTACACGGTTGTTTTCAAACCAACCTAGCCCATGATACCCCAGATCACATCTCCACTTTGTCCTAACCTTGTTGCCCTCCCACACACATTTTTAAGCTCCCTTTTAAGTGTTGTCTTCCCCAACTACAATGTAAGCTCCTTGAGGGCAGGAATTGCTTTTTCCTTTTGCTTGTATTGATATTTCTAGTGCTTATCATCACAGTGCTTGGCCTGTGTAAGAGCTTAATAAATGCTCTGACTAGTTTGCTATCAGAATTGCAACCGTTATGCTCATAGGAATGTACTCCCAACTGAAAAACATAATCTCCCACCGTCGTCCAGTTTTGGGAAGTCCCTGTCACAAACTAGAACTTCAATTTTAACAGCTAAAATCTTGATTACTGTTCCTTCTCTCATACCTGGGAGAGGTGTCTGATGAAAAGACCAGAGCTGAGTAGACACTTTGAAACACAAACATAAGTGAAGAGAAACATGAAAAGATATTAAACACAGAAAAGGAAAGGATGCTGCAAGGATGAAATTTTACATTATAACAAAGAAAAAATGAGTTTCCTCCACCCTAAATACAATCTCTTGTCAATACCTGTCAATTTCACTTTTGCGGTATCTCTCAAATATGCCTTCTTTCCTCCTTTGATATTGTCACCACTCTGGTGCCAGACATCATCACGTCATGTCTAGATTATTTCAATAGCCTATTGGTTGGTCTGCCAACCACAAGTCTCTCCTACTCTAGTTCATTCTCTGTGCAGCCACCAAAGTGATTTTCCTTTTTTAATATTTTATTTTTTCCAATAACCTGTAAAATTTTTAAACATTCATTTAAAAAAAATTTTAAATTCCAAATTCTCTTTCCCTCCTTTACCCCCCTCTCCATTGAGTAGGCAAGCAATTTGATATAGGTTATGCATAAGAAGTCATGCAAAACATATTTCTATGTTAGTTATGTTGTGAAAAAAACACGAAAAAAAACAGGAAAACATTTTAAAATGCTTGAAAGTATATTTTGATCTGCATTCAGAATCCATCAGGTCAGATGACAGATATCATTTTTCATCATAAGTATTTTGGAATTGTCTTGGATCATTGTATTGCTGAAAATAACTAAGTCATTCACAGTTGATCATCACACAATATTGCTGTTACTGTGTACAATGATCTCATTTTGCTCATTTCACTTTACATCTGTTCATGTAAGTCTTTTCATGTTTTTTCTGAAAGTATTCTGCTCATAATTTCTTATAACACAATAATATTCCATCACAATCATATACCACAACTTATTCAGCTATCCCCCAAGTGATGGACAATTACTAAATTCCCATTTTTTTGCCACCACAAAAAGAGATGATATAAATATTTTTGTATAAATAGATCCTTTTCCTTTTTTTTTTAAATTTCTTTGGGATATAGATCTTGTAGTGGTATTACTGTGGGCAACTAGGTAGTAAAGTGAATAGAGTCCCTGGCCTGAAGTCGGGAAGACTCATCTTCCTGAGTTCAAATCAGGCTATAATATTACTGGGAATTTTCATTTTGGGATCTCTTTCAGGAGATTGGTTTTCTTTCAATTTCCATTTTACCTTCTGGTTCTAGGGTTATCAGGGCAATTTTCCTTCACAATTTCTTGAAAACATGTCTAGGCTATATATATATATATATATATATATATATATATATATATGTATATGTATATATGTATATATATATGTATGTATATATATATATTTGATGTAGGTCTAATAATTCTAAAATTATCTCTCCTTGATCTATTTTCCAGGTCAGTTGTTTTTCCAATGAGTTATTTCGCATTTTATTCTATTTTCCATTTTTAAAATTTTGTTTGATTGTTTTTTTTGATATCTCATGCAGTCATTAGCTTCTACTTGCCCAATTCTAATTTTTATATTTATAATATTTATAATTATTTTCTTCAATGGGCTTTTGTACCTCTTTTTTCCATTTGGTTAATTCTACTTTTAAAGGAGATTTTTCTTCAGGGATTTCTTTTGTATATCTTTTTCCGTGTGGCCAATTCTGCTTTATAAGAAGTTCTTCTCTTCAGTGATTTTTTTTGTATATCTTATTCCATTTGGCAATTCTGTGTTTTTTTAAAAATCTTTTATTTATTTAGTTATTTGTCTTTATTAATTTGTTTGTTTACTTTTAGTTTACAAGATTCAGTTCCACAATCCCTTGAATTTCAGATTTTCTCTACCACCCTCCCCCCCACCATGGCAGCATGCAATCAAGTATAGGATCTGCAAATACTTTCACATTAGACATTAGTCAGGTTATAAAGGAAGATTGTAACTGATGGAATGAATAATGGGAAAGAGGAAGCAAATCAAACAAGAAAAAGAAAGAGAGCAGGTAGCTTTCTTTACTCTGCATTCAAACTGTGTTCTCTCTAGTTCTTTCTCTGAATGTAGACATCTCCTTCCATCATGAGTCTTTTGGAGTTGTCTTATAATCTTGCATTGCTGAGAAGTGTCCAATCTATCAAAGTTGGTTGTCACACATAAGTTGTGTACACATTTCTCCTGATTCTGCTCTTCTCACTTAGCATTAGTTTGTATAAGTCTCTCCAGGTAAATATAAAGTCTGTCTGATCCTCATTTCTTATAGCACAATAATATTCTGTTACATTCATATAAGACAAATTGTTTAGCCATTCCCCAATTGAAGGGCATCCCCTTAATTTCCAATTCTTTGCCACCACAAAAAGAACTACAATAAATATTTTTGTACATATGGGTCTTCCTCCCACTTCTATGATCTCTTTGGGATACAACCCTAGAAGTGGTATTACTAGGTCAAAGGGTATGCAATCATTTATAGCCCTTTGGGCATAGTTCCAGATTGCTCTCCAGAATGGTTGTATCAGTTCACAACTCCATCAACAATGCATTAGTGTTCCAATTTTTTCCACATTCTCTCCAGCATTTATCATTTTCCTGTTTTGTCACCTTAGCCAATCTGACCTGTGAGATGTGGTACCTCAGAGTTGTTTTGATTTGTGTTTCCCTAATCAATAGTGATTTAGAGCATTTTTTCATATACTTCTAGATATCTTTAATTTCTACCTCTGAAAACTGCTTTTTCATATCCTTTGACCATTTATCAATTGGGGAATGACTTGTATTCTTATAGATTTGACTCAATTCTCTTTATATTTTAGAAACGAGACCTTTATCAGAGACAAGCCAATTCTGTTTCTAAGGTGTTATTTTCTTGAGAGTTTGTGTGTATGTGTGTGTATGTATGTATGTATGTATGTATGTGCATACTGCCCTTTACCTTTCTTTGTATCCCTAGCACTCAGCACAGTGCCTGGCACATAGTAATCATTTAATAAAAGCTTACTGACTAACTAAACACTTTTATCAACAAAAGAGAGAAAATAAATCAATGAATTAGACATGTAACTAAAATACTAAAAGAGGAACTTTAAAAAAACATTTTAAAAAATAAAAAAAAATTCTGATAATGAAAAACGATGAACAAAATGGAAAGCAAAGAAACCACTCGATTGATAAAACAGGAGCTATTTTTAAAGAAATTAAAACAGTTCAACAATTTAATTAAAGATCGAAAAACAAAATTTTTAACATCAAAAATGAAAAGGAAATCAAAACAAATTAAGAAATAAAGGAAATTATTCATCTATTTTTTCTAATTATGTACTAACACAATTGACAACTTAAATTATATAGATACATATTTATAAAATATAAATTCAGAGATTAATATAAAGAATTTAGATAGACTAATCTCCAAAAATGAAATTGGACAAGCTATAAATTAACTCAAAAAAGGAAAAAAAAGGACCCAATGGATTTACAAGATAATTCTATCAAATATTTAAATAATGCCAATATTACATAAACTTTTGTGTGTATAATTATCCTATTAAATTCCTTTTATGGGACAAATATGATTTTCATACTTAAACCAGGGAAAGATAAAACAGAGAGGAAAAGATATTCACCAATATCTCTAATAAATACTGATGCAAAAAATTGACTAAAATATTAGCAAAGAAGTCAGAGCAACATATCAAAATATTATATATTATAATCAGATAGCCCACTATTACTAGTGGTCATATTAAAAACTACATGATAGAGGGGGAAAAACTTTTGACAATATTGAACACCCATTTCTATTAAAAGTAAAAGTACTAAAAAGTATAGGAATAAATAGACCTTTTGTTAATATGACAAATATCATCTACCTAAAACCAAAAACAAGCATTCTATATAGTGGAGATAAATTAGCAGCCTTCTAATAAGATCAGCGGTAAAACAATGATGTTCATGATCTGTACTATTATTTGCTAGAGTGCTAGTTATAATAATGTTAGAAATGTTAGTTACAGCAGTGAAAAAAATAAATTGAAAGATTAAGCATAAATACTTTTTTTTTGCAGATGACATAATTATCTACTTAAAGAACCCTAGATAAACAAATTAATCAAAATAATAACTTTGGCAAAGTAGCAGGATATAAAAGAAAACCATACAAACTATCAGCTTTTTGTATACTACAAATAAACCCAGTAGAATAGAAGAAATAGAATAAAAATTCCATTCAAAATAACTACAGAATAAATATTAGGGACTTTATTTAACAAGGCCTATATAGAAACTATACTAATACAACTACAAAACACTTTTTTTAGAAATAAAGACAGACCCAAATAATTGTAGGTACATTAGTTGCTCATTGGTTGAGATGTGCAAATATATTAAGAATAAAAATATCAACTAAATTAATTTATATATTCAGTACCATAACAATCAAAGGCAGCTAGTTGGCTCAGTGGGTAGAAAATTGGGCCAGGAATCAAAAAAACCTGGGTTCAAATCCAGCCTCAGATACTTACTGGCTGTGTGACCCCGGGCAAGTCACTTAACCTCTGTTTGCCTTATTCCACTGGAGAAGGAAATGGCAAACCACTGTAGCATCTTTGCCAAGAAAACCCTTTGGACAGTATTGGCATGTTATGGTCCACGGGGTCACAAAGATTCAGACACTACTGAGGAAGAACAACAACAAGGATGATGATGATAAAGCTACCTAATGATTATATTTTAGATCTGCAAAAAATAAAAATAATATTTGTCTGGAACTGAAAGGTCGACAATCTCAATGGAAATAATGGAAAAAAGTTCAAAGGAAGTGGGCCTAGCAGTACCAGTCTCAAACTATACTACGAAGCAGTAATCATCAGAACTATTTGGCACTGGTTAAAGAGTAAGAAAGTTGATCAGTGGAATAGATTTGGCACATAATACTTAAGCAAATCAACATAGTAGCTTAGAGGACAGTAAATAAAGACACCAACTGTTTGAAAAAGGACTTAGCATTTAACAAAAATGACTGAAAAAACTGGAAAACTCTCTTACAGAAATTAGATTTAGACTAACAATTCACACCATAAACTGAAAATAAATTCTTGGATACATGACATGACCTGGATTTAATAGGTCACACTTTTTTTTTGTCTTTTTTTTGGGGGGAAGGCAGGGAAATTGTGGGTAAGTGACTTGCCCAAGGTCACACAGCTAGTAAGTGTTAAATTTCTGAGACCAAATTTGAACTCAGGTCCTCCTGACTCCAGGACCAGTGCTCTATTCACTGCAGCACCTAGCTGCCCCTAAGAAGTCACATCTTAAACAAACCAGAAGAGTGAGGAAGAGAATGCCTATCATAACTATGATTAGAGAAAGAGTTTGTGAAGAAACAAGGGATAGAGGAGGTAAAGAAGAGAAAAATCAATAGTCTGTATTACTTGAAACTAAAAAGTTTTGCACAAACATTTAATGCAGTTAAAGTTTGAAGAGAAATAGTTAACTGGGAGGGATATTTTTTTTTCCTGTGGCAAGTTTCTCTAGTATACAAGATATATAAAGAACTGATTTAAATATATACAAACAATTGTGTATTGTTGCAGCTTTCCCCTAATACTCCAAAAATATAAATCAGTTCTTCTCAAATGAAGAAATCCAATGAATCAATAGCTATATGAAAAAAAAACCCTCCAAATCACTAACAATACGAACAATAAATCAACTTAGATATTCTACCTCATACCACACAATTGGCAAAGATAGCCAAAAAAAAGGAAATAATTGAGAGGCTGCAAAAGAAATGAGCTCACTAATATAATGCAAATTGGCAAAGCTATGAACAGAGCCAGTCATTCTCAAAAACAATTTGAACACTGTCCCCAAAATCACTAAATTGTGTATAACCTTTAATATAGCAATACAACTACACCTCTACCCCAGAGATGCTGTTTGGGTAAAAAAAAATTTCAAATATAGAAAAGTTCTAAATGATTAGAATTCCCCTAAGTATAAGTATCTGCCTTGGGAGGTAGGGAATTTCCTTTTATTGGTGGTCTTCAAGCAGAAGCTGGATTGTCATCTATTTGGTATATTGTTGCAGTGAATATTGTTGTGGTATGAGCTGGACTAGATATCTTATTTTAGCTCTAAAATTCAGTGATTCTGTGAACAGTGATTGAGCAAAAGGAAATCACGCACAATCTTTGTGGAAAGATTGTCCAAAGCAAATTTTATGAAAGACTTTAAATGCCAGTCTGAGTTTGTATTAATCTAGGGGTGATAGGAAGCCACTAGAGTTTCATGAGCAAAGGAATGATGTAGTCAGATTAAGTTATGATAAGATTATTTTGCTAGCTATGTGGAGGCTAATTTGGAGAGAAAACAGAGTGGAAAAGTTCAGTGAGAAGGTAGTAGCAATAATCCCAAATGGCAAAGGTGACAAAAACTTGAACTAGCGTGGTGGCTTTGTGACAGATAAATGATATGCTTTGGAGGTAAAAAATGACAAGACTTGACAAATGACTGAATATGGGGGATAAGATAGAGAAGGGGTTATAAGCCTGGGTGAGCAGGAGGGTGGTGGCATCCATAGCCAAAAAAATAAAGAAATTTGGCATAGGGGTGGGTTTAGGGTAGAAGATAATAAGCACATGTTTTGACTGGTCATAATGAGGCAGAAAAGTTTTAAGCCTGGGTCACATGGTATATTTTTATTCAAAGATCAGCCGGGCTAAGTTCAGTGAGGATCATCATCAGAAGAGTTGCCATCATGGGTTGAATATTTTTTTGTCACTGAAACTCCTAAACATTGTCTATTATACATGGAAATTTTGAGATCTGCAATAGTAGAAGGAGAACCTACAGGAATGAAACTGTAGATCTTATGAGGTTTTGAAGGTAAATGCATAGTGTTTTGAGCCAAATTAAGTAGCCAGCTCCACTTATATTTATTGTTTTGCTTCCAAAGATTATTTGGATTTTGCAAAGTTTCTGGGTAAATACCCTAGTATAATACAGTAAAGTTTTCCTCTTTTTTTTAAACTGCAGTCAGCAGGCTGTAGTAATTAGGATAAGAATGGAAGTACAAACAAAAACATAATTAAACAATTTGATTATTGTTGGTCAATATTAACTAGTTGGAGGGATGTATATCTATCTAACTACTTCCTTCAAGAGATGTACTTTGATACCTCATCATGGTAGGGAGCATAGATAGCATCATGAAGATTATGGTAGCAGGGTCTAATCCCTCTGAAAGAGTTTCACATATGGGCTCAGTGACAAATATGGGTTTTTATTCTTTTAGGATCAGCTTTGCTAAGTGTGAGCAACTCACCACCAAGTTGAGCAGAAGACAATGACTTTGTTGCAATAACATTCGAAGACCAAGCCCTTTAGTACTTGACCTGTTGTCTTATCTTTTAAATTATTTTATTTATTTTATTTTTAAGAGTTCCAAATTCTCTCCCCCCACACTTCTTGAGAAGGCAAGCACTCTGAGTTCAATTATACATGTGAGGTCATGCAAAACATATATCCATATTAGCCATGTTGCAAAAGAAAACACAAAGAAATTAATAAAAATAAATAAAGTTTAAAAGTTATACTTCAATCTGCATTCAGAGTTTATCAGTTCTTTCTGGAGGTGGATAGCCCTTTTCATCATGGGTCCTTTGGAACTGTCTTGGATCATTGTCTTGATCAGGGTAGCTAAATCTCTCACATCTGATCATCTTTACAATATTGCTGTTTCTATGTACAATATTCTCCTGATTCTGCTCACTTCACTTGGCATGAGTTCATATAGGTCTTAGCAACTACCCGGCTTGTCATTTTTTATGGCACAATAGTATTTCATCACAATCATATACCACAAATTGTTTAGCTATTCCTAATTGACAGGCATCCTCTTGATTTCCAATTCTTTGCTACAACAAAAAGAGCTGTTATAAATATTTTTGTACAAACAAGACCTTTTCCCTTTTCTTTTATCTCTTTGGGAAATAGACCTAGTCATGGCATTGCTGAGTCAAAAGGTTATATACAGTTTAATAGCCCTTTGGAAGTAGTTCCAAATTGTTCTCCAGAATGACTGGACCCATTCATAACTCCAATAGTGTATTAGTGTTCCAATTTTTCTAAATCTCTTCCAGCATTTGTCATTTTCCTTTTCTGTCATGTTATCCAATCTAATAGGTGTGAGATTGTATCTCAAAGTTGTTTTCATTTGCATTTCTTTAATCAGTAGTGATTTTGAGTGTTTTTTTTTTTTCATGTGACAATTGATAGTTCTGATTTCTTCTTCTAAAAATCTCTTGTTCATATCCTTTGACTATCAACTGATGAATGGCTCTTATTTTTATAAATTTGGCTAAGTTTCCTAGATATTTGAGAAATAAGACTTTTATCAGAGAAACTTGCTGCAAATTCCTCCCCCCTATCCCCAGTTTCCTTCTAATTTTGGCTCCATTAATTTTGTTTGTGCAAAAACTCTTTAATTTCATGTAATCAAAATCATCTATTTTACTTCCCATAATCCTTTCTACCTCTTATTTTGTCACAAACTCTTCCCTTATCCATACACATGACAGATACATTTTTCATGCTCCCCTAATTTATTTACGCTCACCTTTTATGTCTACATCATTTATCCATTTTGATCTTATTTGGGTATATGTGTAAGATGTTGGTCTATGCCTAGTTTCTGCTTTCATTTTCCCAGAAATTTTTGTCAGATGGTGAACTCTTACATCCCAAAGCTTGAATCTTTGGATCTATGACTATGGCAATTTATTAATATGTATTTTGTACCTTATCTATTCCACTCATTCACCTCTATTTCTTAACCAGTACCAGATTGTTCTGATGATCATATTTTGTAATATAGTTTGAAATTTGGAACTACTAGGCTGCCTTCCTTCATATTTTTGCCCACTGATTCCATTGATATTCTTGACTTTTTGTTCTTCCAAATTAATTTTGTTACTATTTTTTCAAGCTCCATAAAATAATTTCTTGGTAGTTTGATTGGTATGGCATTGAATAAGTAAATTAATTTAGGTAGGATTGTCATTTTTATTATATTGGCCCAACCTACCCATGGGCAATTAATATTTCTACAGTTGTTTAGATCTGACTTTATTCGTGTGAGAAGTGTTTTGTAATTGAGTTCATATAATCCCTGGGTTTGTCTTGGCGTATAGACTCCCAAGTATTTTTTTTTCCTTTAGTTATTTTAAATGGAATTTCTCTTTTTATTTCTTTGGCTGGGTTCTATTACCTTTAGGAATTGTTGTGGCAAATTCTGACTGCTGGACCAGTGTTCCCTCCACTAGACTATACTATCCCCAGAATATATCAGAATGGTAGAGTTAACCATTATGAAAAAGAAAAATACTCATACAGATGAAATTATAAGCCCTTGATGCACAGAAGCATTATTTTCTCTACTCATTTAAATGTTGTTTGCATTTAGAACTAATCTTCATTGCCTTGCAAACTTTTTGAAAAATAAAAATGGTCAGAATCTAAACAGGCTAAAATGAATAACCCTGTATAAAACAGTTCATTCAAGTGACTTTTCTCCCCCTGAATTTGATTTCTGTTCAATCTGTTCTAAGCAATAGTTGAATAAAGACATTTTAAACTATGATAAGCTTTAGTGCACTAAAAACAATTCTGAGTGTGGCTGTTCTACATCTCTCTTGCCTTCCTTTCTATCCACCCACATATATCCACCCACGTCATTACATATACTGTAGCATGAAGGATCCATCTTCTCTGCGTATTTCTAAAGCACCTATCACTATGGCTTTTGAGCACACAGAACAATGCCCAAAGGCAGGTTACTACCCACGCAGAGGAGGCATACTTTTTTGCTTGAAAGTTTTATGGCCATATTACTTAAGAAACATTCTTAATTATGGAAGTAAAGTTATCAAAGGGATCAGAGTGTATCTGTGACTTCAACTTCAGGTACATAATTGACTCAATAAAGTTCACTGTCATAAGAACTCTACAGTTATACAATAGAGCCATCTTTGACTTGGCTGTTAGAGATCGGTAAAATGAAAGGGTCTCTCTGCTTCAAATCTGTTAAGATTTCCATTAGCAATTTGTAAATTCTGAAATCATCCCAGCAACTGAGATGACCCCATTCCAGTCACTCAATTATTGCATATATATTAATTTCTCTTGATTATAACATTATGGGAAAGGAGAGAGGAAGAGTATGAATATTTACTAAATACATACCATATGCCTAGAGCTATTCTAAATTCTTTACAAATATTATCTCATTTGATCCTCACAATACCTCTGAGGTTAGGTGCTATTATGACCTTCATTTTATAGTGGAAGAAGCTGAGGCAGACAGCAATTAAATGACTTGTCCATGGTCACACAGCTAGTAAGTATATAAGGTAGGATTTGAACTCAAGTCTTCCTGACTTCATGCCCAAGTACTCTATCTATAGTGCCTCCAAGATGCAAATAGTAATACCCTAGGAAATAGCTAGGCATGTATAATTTTGTATAAGGAAGGAAAAACAGAAGTTTTTCTTACTTGAAAGACAGTGAAAATACAAAACCACTTCATTGAACAATTACTCTGACTGATAAATTTTGCTTCTTCTGCAATGTTCCTTCCTCTAGACACAATTTGCATCTGCAAGACCTTTCTTTTATCTAATCCTCTTATAATATCATGAGTTTACATATGAAAAAAAAATCTACAGAGGTGAATTGATTCAGCATGCATTGCTGTAAATAAGTCAAAGGGAAGGAAACACAAACATGGGATCCAATTGAACAGAATGCAACTTCCTTGTCCCAAATTTTAGGAGGGATTCATTTACACGGATTTCATAGGATCTCAGCTTTAGAATGCTTTTCTCCTCTTTTCATTCCTCTGCTGTCCATTCTCCTTCCCTCTCTTCTCTCCTCCTTTTCTTCCTCCCTCTCTTCTTTTTGTCTCTTTTCATTATTCCAAGACTTATGTTTCAATGTATGTACACCCATATACTTTTTTTGTACATGTGCATGTGTATGCTTGTCTGAGTGTTTATAATGTTTGCTTCCAAAGAGGGAAGGGGCTTGAAGTTATTACTGGGGAAAGCAAGTGGAAATACGAATATGGGGAGGAAATCCTCTACTTTTAATTTACTTCTTAAAAAATATGAGCAACCCAAACTAGGAACAAAGAAGGAAGCTGTACCACTGTACAATTGCTTCCCTGAATCTAATTAAACTCCCTAGTAAATTTTTCTTAAGTATTTTACCGAAAATGAAATTATGACATAATGTAAAGTTTCAAGTACTAATTATATGCAAAGAGTTTATTACATTTCCATATGGGTGATCACATCTTTGTAATAAACATTTTGTCTTTGCTTTTTTATTTTTACAGCATTTTTTGCATACACTATTTTATTACATCCTTATATGACTTCCTAATTATTATAATTTTTTCATGCCATACATCTACATATTTATAGTCCTTCTCTGACTCATCAAGCAAACAAAAATTTTTTTGAAACCCTTCAATCATATTTCAATACCTGTTAAAAAAAATAGACTTGAATTCTAATTTTCTCATGTTTTCTTTCATTCTTTCTTTAAATTAGATTCCTGTATGTAATATTTCTGATCTTGTAGATCCTCTGGGGAACCTTCTCCTCTAGATTGGCTATTCTCCTCCTCTTTGTCTTTTCCTTCTCTTAAATTTCTTTAGATGTTATCTCCTTCCCACATACCCTCCTTCCTTGATAGACCTCTAGACCGTAAAGTCACTACCTTAGAATCTAACTTGCCTCCTTTTCTTTTGCCAGAGTTCTCTTTAATTTGTTGCATCTAGTATTCATCACCAACTATTTTATTGCTTACAAGGTCCACTCCTGCACACAACTTCATTTGAATCTCACAACAACCCTATCAGGGAATGCATTATTATTATGACTTTCATCTTCTAGATGAATAAACTAAGGTAGAAAGACAAAGAGACTTGCTCAAGGTAACCCGATTTATGGAATCCTAAAAACACACCCTAGGTCTTCTGACTCTTGGACCACTGTCTTTGTTTATTTGTTTTCCATTTGACCATGTTACTTTCTGAATATATCGAAAGGGCAGAGAGGATCAGTAGTCAATCAATTTCTTAAGTGTTTGCATGTACCAGGCACCATGCTAAGTGCTGAGGACACAAAGAAAGGCAAACGA
The DNA here is from genome assembly GCF_028583685.1 of Petaurus breviceps papuanus. Lineage (NCBI taxonomy): Eukaryota > Metazoa > Chordata > Mammalia > Diprotodontia > Petauridae > Petaurus > Petaurus breviceps. Next base: position 10,095,978 of record NW_027187349.1, read on the forward strand.
TAGTTCCTACTCTCAAGGACTGGATAGAAAATGTAAATAACCACGTACAAACAAGCTAAGGACAGAATAAGCTGGAGGTCACAGAGGGAAGGCACTGGAAGTAAGGGCAAACTGGAAATGCTCCCACTAGCATATGGGGTTTTAGCTGGGACTTCAATGAAGTCAGGGAAGCCAAGAGGCAGAGACAAGGACAGGAAGGCATTCCGGTCGTGGGGGACAGACAATGAAAATGCCTGGAGTCTTGTTCAAGAAGCAGCAAGAAGGCCAGCGTTGTGAGATCTCAGGGTACTTAGGGACGTGGAAGGTATAAGATGACTGGAAAGGCTGAAGGACGCCATGGGACAGGTTAAGAAGGGCTTTGCATTCTAGGGCAGCACTCAAGCATTAGTCTTCTGAGGAAACTATTGTGCACAACATTAAAATAAAGGCATTCCTGTATCATTGAGGCATCTATTAATGAGAGAGGGGATTATACTGTGAGAGGCCCTCTGGTGAGCTCTACTATCCTGAATATTCAATCATTTAAAAGAAGTCAACTCACTCTGGCAGGCTTAGCCCCTCAGAAGGCTCCATAGGCAGGCCCAGGTCTTATGGGTCATCAGTCTAGAGGATTCCTGCCTATTCCTATTTGACATGCTTTATTTCCATCAGTCATGAGTTTCAAAGACTTCCTCTTTCCTCTGATTCCTCGGCCTGCCTTAGATCTATGTCCTTCAGCAGCTACATTAACCATCTGGAGAAGCACTTTTTCCCATCTCCTTAGCAGAGAAGAATTTTCCTGACTGCAACATCATTTTTGTGAAAGAAACTATGCCAACCATAGACAACAGGTTTCCTGAAGAGAAATCCTTATCTGAAAATCACTAAAGGATCTTTGTAGATATATTCTTTGTCACTTTTTCCTTGTAGAATACACTATCTTTGTATCTTCAGAGCCTGGCACAGAGTGCTTAATAAAATCCCTGTTGACTGGCTGAGTACAGCAGAAATGTATTACACTTAGGGACAATAATTGTTTAACTCAAGGCGTAAGTAATGAGTATTATTTCCACATTAGAACTGAGAGTACAACACTGTATGTAACTTAGTTCCCCAGAGAGTGCCCCACTATGGAGAATTGGGGAGGGCACAGGGGGAAGGCAAACTCCAGGAGAGGACACCATGGTGATCTTGAGGGCAGAAGCCAAATAATGCTCAGGCTTCACCATGGCACAGGTTTGGTACAGCGCCAGAAGGCAAAGTGCAGGGACTGTCACCCTGTGGGGAAGGAAGATCCCAAGAAGGTCCCAGACCATCTCAAAGCCTTGGAAGAAAACCCTAGTGGCCTCATACTAATTGTGGCTCTCTGTAATAATTTCATGGAAACTATACAAAGGTGATCAGGGAAAGAGGAAAAAAACCCTATAACTTCTAGAATATTTATAACAGCTCCCTTTCTGGTGGCAAAGAACTAGAAATTGGGGATGCCCATCAATTTGGGAATGGCCGAACAAGTTGTGGTACGTGATCTTAATCGTAAAAGAATACTACTGTGCTATAAGAAATGATGAGCTCAGTGATTTTAGAAAAAACGTAGACTTGAACAAAATAATGAAGAGCAAAATGAGTAGAACCAAGAGAACATTGTATACATAACAGCAATATTGTTTTAAAGACAACTTTGAGTGATTAAGTCATTTTGACTATTATAAACACCCAATCAATTACAAAGGATCTATGAAGGAAGATGCCACCTGCACCTAGAGAAAGAACTGATAATAGATGTGTGGAATGATTTCACAAATATATATATACACACACACATATTTATATCTAATGGTAGCCATCTCTAGGGTGTGGGAGGGGAGGAAGAAAAAAAGAAAGTTATATAATTATTATATTTATTACATTTAACTCTATTTTAATATTTATATTTATTTATATTAGATATAATATATTTATATACAATATAATTATATAATCAATATATAATGCATTGTTATATTTATATATAATATAATTATATATTTAATATGTAATAATATATATTACTATATTTACATTTATTATATTTAATTCTATTATATTTAAAAGGAATAGCAAATTGTATATAATAGATTTGCAGTTTCATATGCAATCATCTTTTTTTCTATTCTACTATGTTATAGAAATGCTTGTTTTATTTCTTAAATTTAGAATAAAATAAATGAAAAATAAGCAAATAAATAATTGAAAGTTTTTGGCTGCTTTTAAAAAAAGAAATAAGTATTTTCTATGATTTGGCTGCTATTTTTAAAAAATTGACTACAAATTTGGAATTTCTCCATCTTTAAAAATGGGTCAATACATTAGCCATTCATATAGTTTTGGAGGGTATTTTAAGGATTCATGATTAATAAAACACTTTAATACTAAGAAACTCTAAGACTATAAAATGCAAAGAGGGTATAGGCTTGCATTGGTAGAGGGCATTTCCTCATCTGGGAATACCCAATACTAATGAAATCACAGATCCAATCCTTCCCTATTCCTATCCCTTTAATAAAACAGCAGGTAAATGTAATATAGTCTGCATTGTTACATTTTCTTTCTGTCCTTTAATTTTAAAGCCTGTAACTATTATGAAAGTAACTTAGTAATGTGTTTCGGGGATGAGATTTGTGGGAGAGCCAAACTAAACGAGCTGCATTCTATTTCCCCAATCCTTCTGAGGAGCTTCAACTGCACCCTGAAGCTAATTCATTCCAGGGCCAATTCACTTCAGACAAGACAAATTCACAGGACTTCACTTAACCTATTTTCAGATTTCAATAACTGTGCTTGTTGCTCCCCTAAGTGCCTGTGTTTTTCTCTAACATTCTTTCCAGTTTAATAAACAATTGCAAGAATCCAGCTTGTTAATTTGGTTGCTCTAAAATGTAATCTGGGTTCCAGAGTAGCAAATATGAAAGAAGTATCATGCATTCACAATGCATCACAATTCACAGTGCAGAAAAAAACTCTCCGGACACACTACTGTCAGACAATACCTAATGTAGATCACTGTAAATTTAAAATAATGCAAAACAAATGGCTAGTTGTGAATAAGTGTCTTCTCTTTGATGATAAATACTGGGATCCCTCATTATAAGTAAACTCAATATTTAATATATAAGCCTTCCTACTGAATTGACAGAGTAAGAATTTAAATATTTAAGGGTCTATCCATATACAATGATTACACTAGCTAGAAAAATAATTTAGCATTCAACTTTGTATGCTTGGATTCATTCAGTCAATGTAATTAATATACACATATACGCAATAGCAACACATATGCACTTCAGGAGAGCAGGTTCCTTTCCCAAATAGCAAATGATTTGGTGGTGAATTGGTTAGATCCATCGATGGACTTGGAATCAGGAAATACCTGAGACTATAGCCAAGTGACCCTAAGCAAGTCACCTAATCCCTCTCAGCCTCAGTTTGAAGCATGGGGAAGATAATAATAGCACCCACCTCACTCCATGGTTATGAGGATCAGATGAGATAACATGTAAAAAATTTTGTAAACCCTTAGCTGTTTGTTTAGTCATTTTTCAGTTGTATGACCCCATTTGGGATTTCTTTAGCAAAGATACTGTAGTGGTTTGCCATTTATTTCTCCAGCTTATTTTATAAATGAGGAAACTGATTGAAACAGGGTTAAGCGACTAGTAAGTGGCTGTAATGGAAATGCAGATTTAAAGATCTTCCCTGCCCCTAGGCTAACGTGCACCTGGAGCCTGGGGTGGGAGGTTTGTTTTTCAGTAGATACTTTTTGATTGGCCAGTGGGTCAATAAGGTTGTTACATTCTCTGAGCCAGGAGAAGGCTATATAAGCCCTGATGTGTAGCTTTGTTTTGGGACTCACTTTGAGAAGTGTTCTGTGATTTGATCTGAATTTTGGGAAGCCGTTGTTGAGAGTCCCCCGGCTTTGAAAAACCCAGAATGTGGAAACCCAGATGTTGACTGGGTATGGATGTAATGGTTGGACAGTTTGGAAATCTGTCTACTTGATGTTTCTGTCTTGATAATTATGCCTGTATACTTTGAGATTCAGGGTGCTGACCTTTTCTCCTGAATAAAGTAAACGATATATGTCTGACTGATTAAAGTAAGCTAGTTAACCCATTTTGAGTTGCTTTCCTTTAGCAAAGCAGATCCAAGAACCTGTGGTAGCTGCAAACCCTGAGGACGCTTGGGGTGCTTGCTGCTACAGTGGCTGAAGCCAGATTTGAACTTGGGTCTTCCTGATTCTAAAGCCCAGCACTCTCCACTGTGCCGCCAGGGGCCCTCTTATAAAACTCTAAGGGTTATTTAAATGCTAGTTATTATCATTATCGTCAATTATGTCTAATGCATTGTATGTTGCATGCACTTGAAAAACTCATTTATAAAGAATTTCACCATTTCACATATTCCATAATCCTGTAGGTCCATATCCTTTTCAACATAAAACCCTCTAAAGGTAAAAATGTAACTTGACAAGGTAGGGAGATTTACAGTCTTATATCCTTTATTTCACCTGCTTTGTGGATTAAGATGGGTTTGGTTTCTATGTTCAGTCTCAACATGACCTTGAGTTAGCTACTTAATCTCTCTATGCCTCAGTTTCCTAATTTGTAAAATAAGGGAGTCTGACTAGCTGGCTTCCTAAGGCTCATCCATCTCTAAATCTATATTCCTAAAATGAAGGATTATAAAGCACTTTCATTTTATGGGCATTAATTATTAAACAAAGAGACAAGCTGGTCAGTCACTGAAAGATTTTCATTTCTCTATAGTCTGAAAACACCCATGGAAGACTGTGAAAAATCTGGGGTCTGCAAAAGCTACAGTTCTGAAAGCTGGCAGATACCAGCTCTTAAAAACTTTCTTGGGGTATGCAAGTTGGAGTCCAAGATGAAACTTATGATGCAGGGTTAGTAGGGATTTTGCAGTAAACACGTGGTCCAGGGTCTAGACTTTTTGTTCCCCCATGGTTCCCTCAGTTTTCTTGAAGGGTCCTGAGACCCTGTAATGAACAAACGAGTTCTGGTGTGCCTAAGTCATTCATGTATTTTCCAGGGCCTCTGCTACTCCATTCTCTTTCCTAAAAAGGGAGGCAGTATACTCTGAATGATGGGGGGAGGGTGGTGGTGTGGTGGGGGGTTATGGAAGCAAGAAATAAATACTGCAGCACATTAGCTAGACAGTCCCAAGGTTTCGATAGTCCTCTTCTTCAAGCAGCCATGTTTGTGTTTAGCCTGAACTGTGCAGCTGTTATGTAGCAAGGTCCCCTGCTCAGCTTGATGAGATTTAGGCCCATTGCACTCTCAAGTTCCAAACCTGAGTGCCCCAAACCAGGCTGACAAATTACAAGTGAGAGGCACACCCGCCTTGTGAAATCTGCTAAAAAGGAAAACCACATAAAGAGCAAGAGAACAGATTTTTTATTTTACTTAAGCTTCTCAAAACACAGTCTTTTCTCCATTTCCTTCTGACAGTGACCACTTTTAACCTACAATGAAACCAGACTGTTCCATAGTCACTGACGTCAATGGGCTTTTTGCCTGAGTAAGGACTGTACAAAGGCCCCGAGGGCTTGATTCTAATCTCAGACATGTGGACACACAGCATCTCTTTATAACCTGAATAACTGGCGGCTATGTATACAAATGTAGCAATATATTTATATAGATTTTTAAATTTTACTCGACACACATGTACATACCTGTATGGATTAGATATAAAGAAATCCAAAAAAGGAAGCTTTAAATCCCACTAATGCTATTCAGAAAACTGTCCATTTTAAGGACAAGAAATAAACCCTTAATAACTGGAATGGAACTGGCTCTCCCCTACTCCAGATCTCCCCGTCTTTCCTTATGTAGATGAAGAACTTCAGACCCAGAAGGATAAATTACTTGCTCAAGGTCACACTGTAATTACAGTCAAAGCCTGGACTAAAACTGGCTTCATGATTTCTGATCCAATGTACTTTTCATTACAATAAACTAGGAGCATGAGGTTGTCTTTATAAATACTTAAATTCCATTAATTAAGATAATTAAGAAATATAAGGAAGTAAAAAAGATACAGGTCTGAAGAATGGCACTCAATGAAAGAACTATTCACACGGTGGGCACAATGCATTCTTGTTGAGTAGATGAATTATTTTGGCCTCAAGCTCTACTACCTACCCACAGTCTAATTTAAAAATAAACATTGCAGTTTATCCTACTCCCTACTACAACATTATTTCCCCCTTATCTCATCTGCTTTAGAACCAAATGTATACAAAGGCTCTGATTTCTTTTACAGGCAGAATTTGACTCCTTGCCCCAAGACTAACATTGGTTTAAAAAGTCAGGCATTGATGCTAATCATTGATAGCACACTTGGAAAAAGGAATGGTGGTATTCCAAAATCCTGGGAACCAAAATACATTTGGAAGCATGGTGCTATTCAAAGCTATCATGCAATTTAAAATAATTTTCAATACAAAGTCCAAAGTGATTTTTAAGATAAAGTTTCACGTATATATTTTACCAAACAAAACATCTGACCTTAAGAAACAATTAAAGCTTATGCAATGCTGCAAAAGCTAATTGCTTGGGTCTTTTGCAACCTTGCAAACTAGTTTTTTTTTTTAAATAAACAAAACAAAACAAACGAACAAAAACCCAACTTACCAACCTAATACTGTAACCTTCAAACACTGCAATAATATGGTAGTAAGTCACGGTGTGTGGTCTACAATAGTGAACTTTCTTTTTCTCTGTCCCTTCCTTCTTTTTTTTCTTCTCTTCTACCCTTCCTCCCTAACTGTTCATCCCTTTTTAATAAAATAAATAAACTTGGGAACACTGGTTGCACCGAATGGATAACAATAATGTGTTCTGCTTCCTTCACTCAAGTTTCCCAGTGTGGGCTAGACATCGTAGTTTCGTTAGAAGTTAGTGGAATATCAATATTTCATGGGTCAAGACATAAATAGACGTCAGATTATATTGCTAAGAAACCTACCACTTCAATCCTTTCAATGTTCCTCCATTTGCTACTCCAAGTGACATGAAAAAGATAAGTTACTTACTATTAGGAATGGCCATATATTTTACCTCCTCCCTCTTTTTATAGTGACCACTTCAAAAATCAGCACAGAAGTAAGGACACTAGCTGATCTTGGACAGTGATATACAGATCTGATGCTTCTTTTTTTTGAAGCTACATTGGAAACATAATATTTTCGTATTCAAGACCTCTGCAACTCCCTCTGAAGGTCACCGTACCTTCTCTTGCCTCTTCATTCTGCAATGGCCTTTAGCTAAAAATCAAAAAAATCTTGCTGGTTTCCCCTTCTCCTGAATGTTTTCTATTGTATTCTTCCTTTCACACTGCCTTTGAACACACTCCTTTCCATCACTCCTGAACAACTATCCCATAATTCTCTTCCTCTGAGTTAAAATCTAGTCTCAGACACTTACTAGCTATGTGACCCTGGGTAGTCACTTAATCAGTCTTTGCCTCAGTTTCCTCATCTGCAAAATGGGGATAACAACAGCTGTTGTAAGGATTGTTTCTAGGGTTGTCATGAGAACCAAATGAGAAAATATTTGTAAAGTGCTTAGCACAGCACCTGGCCCATAGCAAGTGCTATATAAATGTTAGCTATTATCATCATTATTACCCCACTAGTCTTCTTCATTGATGTAGGGCTACCAAAGGAAAATCTATAGCACCAGGGTTTTGGAGACCGGATACAAACAGTTTTATTCATTTTTAGCCACCTGAAGAAAAAAAAAATGAACTCATTCTAGGGTTTAAGGTCAGGACAGCTATTGGGAAAGGTCTGAAATTACCTAACAAGGGTATCATTATTATCAGAGATCATTATTTAATATTGTCCTTATTCACTAATGAGAATTTTGCTGATATTTAGCCAGAAGAATGACAACCAACCTTTTACCTGGTTCTTTTTTTAAAGTGAATTTTGAATTGAACTTTACATTCAATTCAAATATTTTATTTCAAATAAGATCAGTTCCTGATGTCACAAGAAGGGTTATACAAAACTAAAATCATTTCAGTCCAGGCACTGTATACCGAACACTGGGAATACAAACAAATGTAAAATCAGTCTGTCCTCAAGAACCTTATGATCTCATAGGGAAGAAAACATGTAAATAAATGGAGAAACACAAGATACATACAGAGTTGGTAAGAGGGGAAATCTTTAGCATCTTGGAGGTAGAAAAGACTGGGAAAAGCTCTCCTGCAAAAGGTGAAATTATGGCATATGAGTTGAGTCTTGAAAGAAACCAGGATTTCTGACAGGTGAGATGAAGAAAGGAGAATATTCCATGCATGGGGAGCAGTCAGTGCAAAGTCACATAGACCAAAGATGAAGAATGTTCATGGAATCAAGTAGACCAGAATGTGAAGAGTCGTAAAGATGAAAAAGACTGGAAGGGTAGGTAGAGGCCAGCTTAGGAAGAACTTAAAACACCAAACAAAGGACTTAACACTTGGTGCCAAAAGTAATAGGGAGTCACAGGCTTTTTTATTTTATTTTTTTGAGTGGGGGTGACATGGTCATATACACTTTAGGAAAATCACTGGCAATGGTGTGGAGGGTAGATTAAAGTAGGCAGAAATTTGAGGCAGGGAGATTAATTAGCAGGTCATAGAGGCACGAGATGAGGACTAAGGTAGTGACTGTGTGAATGGTAAGAAGGAATCATGTATGATAGATGTTGTGAAGGCACAAACAACAACATTTGGCAACAGATTTGATATGTGTGGTAAGTAAATAAGGATGACATCAAGGTAGCAAACCTGGGTGACTGGGAAGTGCCCTTGACAGGAATAGAAAAGTTCAGAAAAGGGGAGGATTTAGGGACAAAAGATAATGAGTTCTGTTTTAAATTTGGTGCTTCAGATGCCTATGGGATGCCCCATTTTAGATATCCAATTTGTGATGTCAGACTAGAGGTCAAGAGAGTGACTGAAGACATGGATTTGTGAATCATCTAGATAGAAATGATTAAACCTACAGGAGCTGAGGAGGTCACTGATCAAGGTAGTGAAAGGAAAAAAGAGAAGAGGGACTAGGGCAAAGCTGGGGAGAGGGAGGGGGTGGGTGAGGTAGGAGGGAGACCCACATTACTGAGTATGACATGGATTAAAATACTGCAAAGGCAATTGAGGAGGAGTTTCCAGTTGGTAGGAGGAGAATGAAGAGAGAAGAGTGCCCTGAAAACACACAAAAGTGCTCCATGAAATAAGAAGATATTCAAATGTAGAAGTGTCAAATTTTCCAGAGAAGTCAAGATGTCTAAGAATTGAAAAAAGTCCATTAGATTAGGCAATGATAAGAGATCAACGATAACTTCGGAGAAGGCAGTTTCAATTAAATGATGATGCTGGAAATCAGATGTAGAGAGTTTATAAGAGACTGAGGGAAGAGAAGTCAAACTATTAGTTGTTCTTTTCTAAAGGAATTTAATCATGAAGCTGAGGAGAGATACAGGATACTAGCTAGCATAGGATCAAGTGAGATATTTTTAAAGAATGGAAAAGAAATGGACATGTTTGTAGGCAAGCAGTAGATAGAGAGAAAATGAAAATTAGAGACAATAGTGGGGGAAGTCTTTTGGAAAAGCCTGGAGGTGATAACATCAAGTATGAGTCTAGAGTGGTTTGCTCCGACAAAGAGAAGGTCCACCTCTTCAAAGACTGGAGAGAAGAAGAATATAGTAGGAGATGGTAGTATGTGGTGAAGAAAAGGAGAAAAAAAGGAACTTTTGATCAAGTCTCAATTTTTTAAATGATGTCCACATCAAAGGCAAGGTCTTCAGCTGAAAGGATGGGGGCAGAAGTGTCATGGTAAGCATGAGAAAAAGAAAGTCTGGAATAGTATACACTGTTGTGGTGAATGGGATGGGGAATTAGTTAAGGAAAAAAAAAGGATCACTTTGCTTCATTGAGGGCCCAGTTGAGATTAGATAACATAAATTTGTAGTGAATTAAATCAGAAAGGTTTCATAATTTCCTTTAGTCCTTTATAGCAGCATGTAAATAGAAGTAAAAGAGAGAGTTGACAACATGAGTGATCCAGGGTTTGGTAAATTATGATCAGCAACAGGACGAGGAGGGGGGAGGCAGAATTGAAGGAATTCAAAAGCAGAGGATAGTGTAGAGCTGAACTAGTTCTACAATGGGTTGAGTTTAGGAAAAGAGGAGATTATAGCCAGTGTACAAGGGATGGCCTAGGAAGGAATCAGGGTGGGAAGATGGATGACATAAGCTTCTAATATATGCCAGGCACTCTGCTAAGTGCTTTTTATAAATATTATCTCATTTTATCCTCAAAGTACTATTATGAACCTCATTTTACAACTGTCAAAACTTAGAGGTTAAATTGACTTGCCTAGGGTCTCATGGCTAGGAATTACCTGAAACTGGACTTGAACTCAGGTCTTCCTGATTCTAGGTCCAACACTCTAAGCATTTACCACCTGGCAGCCTTTAATAGGTATAGTAACAACAAAAATTACTACTATCTTGGTTTTCTCTTTACAGTGTCTTTTCTTAAACAAAAATAAAAAGACTTTAAAATGCTCAGTGGTAAGAAATTGAATTCTTAAGCTGTAAAATCAAATGGCAAAATATGGCTGGCTAGGATTAATCAGCCCAAGTGGACTCAACTCCAAGAACACATGGCTTCAGGCATTTTTTCCCACTAGCACTTTGGGAAGGCTGCTGTACACATATGCAAACAGGCTCACACACATTTGCGAGTCACGGAGTAAACTCAGCTGTAGCAGTGTCATGCACAACAATATGCTATGCTCCTAACAGAGATTCTGTAGGAGCCTGAGAACCGGCTCAACTGCTCCGGCTCTGGGCCAGCAGAAACTGTGGGTGGTTGCTGGCTCCCTTCCTCGAACAATACCCACAGCCAGATTAACAGAAATGTACAATGGCATCAGTTTTGGAAGGATCCACTTGGGCTTCTTCCAAAGAAAGGTTGTACAGGATGGTGGCAAAGGAGAAAAAAAAAAGTCAGAGAGTAGAAGATAATCATCTTCCACTGAAAGCCAAAGGAAGGTTAGTGCCTGTTATCGCCAAAAGGGCTGACGTGATGCAAAGATCCTTGCAAGGGGCATTGTCAATAGTCACAATGGCAATAAATGTAATAGCTTTACCTTGGACGGTCCTTACCTGGGGTTTTTCCAAGAAAGGCTCACAATGCTTTCACATATTTCATTTATTCTCATCACACTAGCCCCCTGAAGTATATCAACTATTACCAATGGCTCATAAAAATGCCGAGGAAAAAGCCAAGAAGAGTTTTCCTAAGGAAGGACTTTTGACTGGGTTCCATGAGCAGCTTTCAACTGAACAGGAAATACCACTGTTCTTCAATCTGTATTTGAAGATTGATAGACTTTAAGAGCAAAACTAAACAAAACAAAAAAATGAAACCAATAAAAATGTTCCTGTAATTTACTGGATAATTAATTCCGTGCCATCCTTAAAGTAAAATAGGCATATTGTTGTTAATATTCCAAAATGATCCAAATAACTCAATCATGGTTTAATAAAAGCCTTTGTCCCAATTAAAAAATTGTTATTTATATATATATATATTTGTATATATATATATATATATATGTATATCACTAACCTCCCCCTCCTCTCTGTTATTCTGTTCCTCTTCTCTTTTATTTTGTTTCTCTCCTCACTCTTAGTATTCCTTTTTCCATTATTAAATCATCAGTTCTTCACTGAATAGTCTCACCTATTATTGTCTTAGTATGTCACTCACCATTAGCTATTTTTGTTTTCCATTAGCTCTTCCATGTGATGTTCCATCTGTCTTTTATGCTTCTCTAGAACCTCTTTTCCATCACTCTTTCTCCTGTAATTCCATTCCTATGTTTCCTCCATACTGGTATCTCTCTTTGTTAATGAATATGAATAGTTATGAATATGAAATTTATAGCCCACTCCCCAAGTTCTTGAAAGCCAGGGTGAAGGGAACCAAGACTCATGGTATAGACCCAAATCATCTTGATTCCTAAGGCTTTTGGGGCCCCAAATTTCTAGAAGCAAATTTAGTGTGTAGAAAATATGCAGGTTATACTTCCAGCAAGTTGGGAGTTGAGTTCATTAGCATTAAAAGCAATGAAACAAGGTCCAGTGTTTAGCACTCACTGTCATCTTTGAGATCAAAGAAAATCCTTAGTTTTCACATAATAGGTCTTACATCAACACATCTACCTTTACGAAGTCAAGACAAGTTAACAAGTTTATCAAGTACCTACTATGTACCAGATGTGCTAAAAGCTGGGGATAAAAAAGGAAAATGAAAATAGTCCTTGCTCTCAGGGAGTTCACAACCTAATGGGAGAGACAACATGACAATTATGTTCAAACAAGCTATAAAAAGGATAAATCAGAAATAATCTAACTGGAGTGGGGAATCTGTGGCTTCAGGGCCACATGAGGCCCTCTAGGTCCTTAAGTGTGGCCCTTCAGTCAAAGGGCCTCACTTGAAGACCTAGAGGGCCACAAGTGACCTCGAGATTGCAGGTTCTCCACCCCTGAATTCTAACCTATCTATATAGTTGTTTGCATGTTGCATCACACATTATACAGTGAACTCCTTGAGAGCAGTGACTGTCTTCTGCCTTTCTTTGTGTCCCTAGTGTTTACCAGTGCCTGGCACATAGTAGGTGCTTAATCGATGTTTACTGAATGACTGGAGCACTCTGGTTGCTGCCACTGGAGGTGTAACACTTGTACAAATATTACCAAGAAACCTCGGTTCCTCCCTTGCCCCCATTCAGGATTAACCAAGACTCGGTCTACCTTTATGCTCATTTAATAGCTTATACTTACATGATGCTTTAAGGTTGTCAGAGTAATTTTTATGTGCATTATTTCATTTGATCTGAGTAACAACTGTGCAAGGTACCATAGCTACTGACAATATTTTCTCCATTATACAAAAAAAGAAGCTGATGATCTAAGAGATAAAGAGGCTTTGCAACAGTCACCCAGATATAACTGTCAGAGGTATGATCTCTCCTGACTCCATGTTCAGAGTTTTCTGTACAGCTCCATACTGACTCTATTTTTCAACATTCAGGATCAGTGATTTCAACAATATGGATGTTCCCTTTAACTATTATATAGGTCACAAGTTCTCTGAGCCTTGGATGGTTTTCATGAGTAACTGTCCAAAATATTTGTTACCTGCTGGACTGACTTCTGGTTATGAGTCTTTCTAGACTTAGTCATGCTTCTTCTTGGTCACTGGGCTCACACTTAAGTTCCAAGCTAGGTAAATCCTGCCAGAGAGCTCTAAGGATAACTCTCTGAGAACCCAGGATCACCTTCATGCCCCAATGAGGCATGGAAAGATAACCTGGGATAAACAGGATTTTATGAGCTGGTCCAGAAATCTAACCCTCATTGGTAAACAACTGATGTACAAATGAACTTTTGGAAATCAGCACTTTTTTTTTTTAAGTTGTGGGCTATCTCTACAACATTCTTGGTTCAGTCTTAACTCTTTTTGTATGTGATTCTGGTGACTCACCATTAATTTCTTGGTTTCTCAGTTGCCTACTCTGTCTTTTACATCTTTCCCTTTTCTTTTCTCAAACTGGCAAATCTTTGGTCAGTTTACTTCATTCCCATCTCTCACAGTCCTCTTTCCTTTTCCTAATGCCAATCACTTTAAGCAAAAAGCTTTTTGTTTGTTTGTTTTAGCATTATAATTCCCATATTTTTATTTTTCCATATTATAGACATATGACTTTTTTTTTCCTTGCAGTTATGTCCTTCAGGCATTTGGAGTCCTAGAGTTATGTCTCCAGTTTCATTATATCCAGATTTTCCAAAGTTTCCCTGTTTATGAAGACAGGAAACCTTCCTTCCTATGATATGTCTAAAGAAAATAGGTGAGAATTTTACCTAGAAAATCTGTACCTAGACTATTACTAAGTGCTTTGAAGTAACTATTGGCTCATGGGGAGAACCACATCCCAGAGCCTAGAGTCCCAACCCTGGCTCACACTGAAACATCTGCTAGTCTCTGAAGAACAGGCCAAGTCAGTGTGGAGGGCCCAAGGTAACTCATACCTATATGCTACTGAAAGAAGTGTTTAGAGGAAGTAAAGCATTGCCAAAAGGGATGAATCTGCAAAATATCAGTTCAGAGAACCCAGGCTGACTGACAACAAGGACTAGGAAGGGGGATGCTTCCTGGGATGGGTGGCTAGGAAAGCTGGTTCAAGAAAAGAGAAGGAAAATGTCAAAGGGCTGTGGTTTGGTGAAAGGTTCATCAGATTTGGAGTTGGACAATCTGGGATCAGTTCTGGCTCTGATGTGTTAGACCAGAAATAAGTCACTTATTACTTAAACTACCTAATTCACAGACTCGTTATGAAAAAAGTGCTTTGTAAAGTACTGTATGGATTGAGGCTGCATAGTGTAGTAAATGAAGCACTGGACTTGAGATTTGGAAGACCTGCGTTTAAATCCCACTTCAGAAACTTACTAGCTGGGTCACCCTGAGCAAGCTCCCTAACATTTCTGAGACTCAGTTTCCTCATCTGTAAAATGGAAATACTAGTAACAAAGTGCTTTGGAAAACTTAAAGAACTACATAAATGTGAATTTTGGTAGAGGGGGATTGTGATTAGAATCTTGTTTAAGTTGGAGACAGCCTCTGACACATACTGGCTAACCCTGAGCAAGTCTTTCAAATTCTCAAGTGACTCAGGCAATTACAGATTAGTTACTGATTTGCACTGCTGGACTTGCCTCATTGGAAGTTCCCTAGATCAGTGAAGTCACAGGACTAGACAAAATAAAGGAGGGGAGGGGTGGTGGAGAGGAGCAGAAGGAGAGAGACATAGAGACAGGGACAGAGACGGAGACATAGACAGACAGACACACATACACACGCACAAAGAGAGAGAGAGAGAGAGAGAGAGAGAGAGAGAGAGAGAGAGAGAGA
>NW_027187349.1:10111003-10148514 GCF_028583685.1 Petaurus breviceps papuanus
AGAGAGAGAGAGAGAGAGAGAGAGAGAGAGAGAGAGAGAGAGAGAGAGAAACAGACAGACAGACAGAATAGAAGAATAGAAATTATTGTAATCTGCACACATGAAAAGACAGACATCACCTAGACAGGCGCATGGAGCTTGGCACATAGTAGGCCTTGATGATTAAATGACTGCTAAACGGGTGGTAACCAGTGTTCCCCTACTGCAAGCTAAACTTTAAAATATGATATTGTGTACAATTGACAAAATGGTCATGTTCTTCCAGTGACAGAAAGGCATATTTGAATGCCTTCTTACAAGCAAACTGGGGCCAAAAATAAAATAAAATTCTCTTCTTCAATAAAACTGCAAAATGTAAAAGATTTAGCTGCTAATTACCTGCCTTAGCTGCAGGGGAAAAACCTCAGGGGAAAACAATGTAATTTACCCTACCATTGAAAATCCCAGGACTCCCTGGTGAAAAGGGGTCCCTGCTTTCTCTTAATCTTATGTGGAACCATTAATCTGGCACTCCTGTAGGGAAGTGTTAACAAAGGTTCATATGCCCGGACCAGGCTTTAAAACAAAACAAAACAAAAAAACCCAAACATAACCCCTCTTACTTAAACAGAAATCCTTTAGAGTTAGTTTAGAGCAGGGGTGGGGAACCTGAGGCCTTAAAGTCACACATGGCCCTCTAGGTACTCAAGTGTGGCCCTTTGATTGAATCCAAATTAGTTTACAATAAACTCTCAGGGGGGAAGGGGAAATTAACACAACAAAAACCTTCATGCAAGACATAAATACTACTTCTCCCTTCCTAGAACCTTGTCTTTCCTCTTGTCTGAAGGCAAAAGAAAGATTTTTGGACACTGATATGTTAGGAAAGAGTTATATGTTGGGCCCTCGGTACCACTATGAGAAATTCCTTTTGCTATTTCTTGTGAAAAAGTTCATTTAGAAAAAGGAAACAGTACCCTCCTTCGATGCTTCTTTGCAGACATGGGAGATTATGGGTATGAAAGCCTTCTGTCAGGCTTTTTTTTTTATCATGTTGGTTGGTTTACTCAATTGTTTTTCATCTCTTTTTCTTCCCTTACTACAAAGGATTGCTCTCTGTGAGTGAGCGTAACTTGGGAAATGTAGGTAATCCAAAAATAAAAGGCATTCATAAAAATATTTTTTTTTAAAAAGAGAAGAAAAAGAAGTGGAAGGAGGAATCACAATCTTAAGGGAGGTGATAAGTGGACAGAACTCTTCTTTCATCAGTGACACTGCAGGATTTCAAGGTGCCTTTTGCTAAAGAAATCCTCCTTTAATTCCATGAAGTTGTCCTGCTTCTTCACATCAGCCAGGCCGTTCTGTAGCTCCTGCTTTTAGTCATGAAAGGGACACAGAAAGCTGCCTGCAATGAACAGCCCAGCATTGATTTTTTAAAGGTAGCTTATTATGAAAAAATAAAACCACGAATGATACCTGAACTGGGCAGAGCTCTTACTGGGCATTTTCCATTCACTTCATGAGCCAGAAATGGCTAATAGGCATAAAGGGTACTCTACTTAATTGGTATCCTAAAGCAGCCCAAATTGGCCTTTTGATAGGATCTTCCATCACCGGTGAATTCTATTAATTCTATTAGACTCCGACCGATCTATACAATAAGGCACTCTCAGAATTTTGCCCCTGCAATCATCAATCCCCAGCACCATCTTAGATGTATAGCCCTTTATGCCTTATAAAATCCTTTCCTCAACATAAACTTATGAAATAGGTTGCGCCCTATAAATTTATTTTAAAAATACATATTTATACTTTCAAACCTTAGGCTATATCAGAGCCTCTCTTGGTCTAGAAAAAACTTGAGGAATTTGCTTTAATTCTTAGTTACTAGGGGATATATTTGTTTCTCTTCTCATCTAAAGAATGAATCACTGGGGGGCTAGGTGGCGCAGTGAATAGAGCATGAGCCCTGGAGTCAGGAGGACCTGAGTTCAAATCCAGCCTCAGACACTTGACACAAAAACTAGCCATGTGACCTTGGGCAAGTCACTTAACTCTGACCTCCAAAAACCTCCTCAAAACAATGAAGAATGCATCATTGGGGTCTGGAGGAAGGACTTTGGGGAGTTCCAAATCACTTAGGAGGATTTCCTAGTGGTGGAGTCTAGTTCACCCTATAGCTCCCAGGGAGCCTTCTGGATCAAAACTCCATGGGATAAGTATGGAGGGGGAGGGAAGCATCTGTATCCAATGTTTCTGATTGGAAGTTTTCTGAGATTACTATGGCTCTAGGACAGGATTCTTAGGACAACTGAAGAATAGTGCTGGTTCTCTACCCTGGGCTCTTCTAGAGCTGAACCAGAATTATGATAGCTAATACCAGCTAGCATTAATACAGGCCTTTAGGGTTTACAAAAGTGCCTTCCATATGCTATGTCATTTGATCTTCACCACAACTCTAAAGGTAAATACTATTATTATCCCTATTTTATAGATGAAGTGAGAGAGATTAATTTACTTGTCAGGGTCAAACAGCTAGTGAGTATCTGAAACTCAAGGCTTCCTGAATGCAAATTGGTATTCTCTACAGGACACTGAGGTGTAGTCTAGGGAAGGGTTTCCTCTGAGCTGAGTTTAACATGCATGTCATATCTGAGGGGTAAGGGAAAGAGAGGGGAACAAATATTTAGGTGCCTACTATGTGCTATACATTTTACAAATATTATCTCACTTGATCCTTACAATTCTGGGAGGGAGGTGATATTATTCTCCTCATTGTACACATAAGGAAACTAAGGCAAACAGAGGTCTCATTGTGCCCAGGGTCACACAGCCAGGGCGTATCTAAGGCTGAATTTGAACTCAGGTCTTCCTGACTCCAGGCCCAGGGTCTGTCTGTTTTCTAGAAGGTGCCAGTTATATTTACACAAGGAACTTTTTGTACTCCCCAAGAGGCCAGGGATTGTGTTTAAACTGTTAGTGCAGCATTTCTAAAGACAGCTTTGAAAATTTACACAGTTATTTACTGGGCACTAAAAGTGTACTTCTATCCATACAAAAAAGGGGTTGATGCCCTAAGGTTGCATAAGCACTGTTAGAGAGAGAGAGTAAAGGAAAACACAGAATGCTCTTGGTGGTGAAAAGGTACTTAAACCCAAAATATACCAAAAAACCCCAAAAAACAAAAACTGAATCTAGCTAGCTTAATTGCTACACAGTCCCCATTACAAATGTGTTCCAATGAACATTTGCTGCTGATGACAATGATGATTGATTGACCAGCTTCACAGTGGAAGACCTGTTTGCTAGCAAAATTTGGGGTTCCAGATCTGGATATCTAGAACTCTGGAGACCAGCTCAGGTACCAGAGTGATATGGCAGAAAAAGATGTCGACAAGGTATTATGAGCGGGGGAAAATGGTGAATGAGGGTTTGGCAAAAGCAGATGAGGGGAAAAAAGGATAGACTTACCATAAACATAGATCCTAGTAGGGTTTTCTGCCAATGCTCTCTAGCCCTCTTCTGTGATGGCATGGGAACATATTCACCCCAAAAAGAATGTATGTATAGTATGTGTGTATGTGTGAGAGCAAACATACAAAGGTCTGACTTTATAACAGTGGAATCAAAATGTCCACTACTCAAGACTGTTCAAGAAGAGGAAGACTGAGACCTAGAGAATCAGTTTTCCAGAGTAAACATCTTTAAAAGGATAAGAAAAACCAGGACTTTATTTTTCCTTCTGTTGACAGGGGCTACCAAAAATATTAACCCTGGAATCATGTATTTTTCATGCACGGAAAATGTCAGCCCCCTGGAGCTGTGTATGCGTCAAACAAACAGAACAGATTTGGACCAGTCCTGTAGTTAGACATTTTTTCCATATCTACCATTCAGGAGATTCCAGAAATGTCTTATTTTTGGCTATTTGAAAGACAAAATTGCCCTGGGGAACAAAGAAACCCGCCGGAAAGGAATATACTCCCAAGTCCCCCAACCAATCAGGGACTGATGAAAATTAAAAGACAGGGAAAAGGAATGAAAAGAGGGGATAACATATTCCTTTGCCAGAAGAAAGGGGGGCTGGAGGCATGTAGGGAAAAGGGAAGAAAAGTTATAGGGAAAAAAAATAAACTTTAAACTTCACCAATGAAGAGCACAAGAGGAAAGTATTCTAAATAATTTATCATGTGGCACAAGAAGAGGAAGGGTCATTGCTCCTCAGGACAGCTGTTTTCTCAGCAGGCTCAGCATATTGGAGTATGGGGATCAGTCCCATGTCAGTGTCCTCCCTGATGAAATCACACAGATTACTTAACACAAATTATTTACTCCCGAAGGCTTATTTTGTTCCATTATGATGGTTGAGTTTCCCTTTCTTCTACATACCAGAAATATGAGTTTAACTGAACATTAACTATAAGCCTGTGATAGTATAATTCCCCTGTCATGCCACACCTTCCTTGGCACATCTCTTGGAGTGTACCTTTGCTAGTTGGGAAAAACATAAACAAACTAAAATTCCTCCACCGTCTGGAAGATGGCACCAAGACATTAGGGTGGCTTCTGTCATTCATAGAAGCCCTAAAAGGCTTGAATGCCAAGACATAAACACTATTCATGTAGCCCTTGCATAGCAAAAAAAAAAAATGAAGGAGCTTCTTCTTCAACTTTTGTCATTAGCAAGGGATAAGGGTTCTCTCGATAATGCTGACATGGAGACCCTAAGCTTCAACCCACACCACTGATGGCTGCCAATCATAATGTAGTGCATTTTCATTTATCTGTGCTCAGAAAAGCACAGGAGCAATGAAAAATTTACATTACACACACACACACACACACACAGGTACACTGGATGTACCACTTTATAAAATTGGCCTTAGAACATAAAGCCTATGTAATCTCCAGGGTGGTTTATGGACATGCCAAAGTTTATTTTTGTCTTTCAAAAATGTAGTTTTATCATTGGGTCAGACTGGCTCCATAAAACAGATTGTTAGACAGAGTGGAGAGCTACTGATTCCTTTCCCTCCAAAGTACAAGCTAACCTGAAGGCCCCGGGGAAAATGTCTGACTTAATTATTCATTTCTATTGTTTTTAAAAATATAATGTGAGTGTTCTACTAACATATGTATTTTAATTTGCTTAGCATATCCCTTCTGAAGTCTCTGGGGATGCTGTGAACTACCTGGAGAACAGGGCTCCCTATACACACACCAAATTCAGGGACCCCCTGACAGACCCATTGTGGGAGCCACAGTTTGTTCAGACTAAGACTTCATTCTCCTCAACCCCCTTACTTTTGTTTGTAGGTTAAGGCCTGATCTTTCACATTGACGCAAAAGCAGATCTTAATTTCACCAGCCCCCTGGTGAAGTAGTAAGAGCATGGCATTTGAAATCACAGGACTGGGGTTCAAATTTGGGTTATTCTATTAACTCACTGCATAATGGAAAATCACTGATTCTCATTTGTTAAAATGGAGGAAGGGAGTTTCGAACTTCCCCCTCCTCCAAATATAGGCTTAACATCCTCTACGCTTTACAGTCTGTAAATGAGTAATTCCTGTCCTAATATCCCCACAAACTTGAAAAAGGAGGAATACTTCTTTGGATGCTCTGTATAGCAGGCAGAAGTGACTCAAAAGGGGGAATGTCCTTAGAGGGAGTAGACTATCTTGTAGTTCTTTCTCCATCTTTTCCCTCCTGGAAAACAAGTACTGTTCTGAATTGTAATTATAGATTTAGACCTTTCCAAAATGGTGCCATGAAGATAACACTGGACTTAGAGCCAGAGAACGTGGATTTGAATCCCAGCTCTGCTACATACTACCTGTGTGATGCCTTGGGCCCAAGAACTCAGTTTCCTTACTTTGAGAAGGACGGGGTTGTAGCTTGAAGATCTTTTTCAACTCTAAATCTACAACTCTGTGATAAAGTCACTGGGGAGATTTTTTTGTCTGCAGAGGCAGAAAGTCATTGATTACACCAGAGCCTCGTGTGCAGAGCTACCAGTGTAAGAACTGGACTTGAACCTATCCTTTGGCCACCTTGAATTTCTGTCTTGGTCAGAATAACCTTCATCTGTGTGTAATTGGATGGATCCAGCTTCTCCTCTATTGCTTTTCTTCTGTGACATTTCTACTTCCTCATGTAGCACCCTGAGGTTAGAACTGAGATGTTATGGCTCCACTGTCTTGGGTGGAAAGAGAGAGAGGGCAAGAGGGAGGAGGGGGGAAGAGAGAGGGGAAGAGAAGGGGGGGAGAGAGACTGAGAGACAGACAGAGAGACAGAGAGAGACACACAGAGAGACAGAGACAGAGAGAGACAGAGAGACAGAGACAGACAGAGAGACAGAGACAGACAGAGAAAGAAAGGGAGACAGGGAGAAAGAGACAGAGACAGTTATATAGATGATAATCCTCATAATTTACTCTCACCCTCCTGCGTGATAATTTACAAACAAATTTGTATTCTAAACCAGTGTTACTATTGACTTCTATGTAGTTCTACTTGGCAAGAAGGCTGTGTTTGCTAGTGAAGGCAATTTTAAGAATTCTTATTTAAGAATTTCTTATATGGTGACTGGTTTACTTAAATCAAACTTCCTTAGGAAATGGTAACGATTTACCAATAACTGTTCTTTTATAAATTACTCATTTTTGAGTAACATCAGATCACTTAAAGGTGTCACGTAGGAGTGGTCCCAATTGCATGTCATATTGTCTTCTCATTTTTTATTCTTTTTTCAAATTTGGTATGTATTTTGATATTGTTCATTGTTGTAATGAGTCAATGGTTTGACCCAACACAGGGGCAGATGGTTCAGAAATAACTTTCATATCATTTACTAGTAATTTTAATTCTCTATATAATATAAACATTTCAATTCTGTTAGAATACAATCGATTTCTAGAGTGCTAAAAACAGTCATCGGAAGAAAAATTATATCTCCAAAACAAACATTAGTGAAATAGAAAGGGAGATAATAATGAACTGAATAAGTAAACCCAAAATAAGCATGGAAGAAGAAAACTTTAAAATTAGGTGAGAAATAAATGAATTAGAAATTTAAGGGGCAGTTAGGTGGCAGAGTGAATAGAGCACTGGCACTGGAGTCAGGAGGACCTGAGTTCAAATCTGACTTCAGACACTTGGCACACTTACTAGCTGTGTGACCTTGGGCAAATCACCTAACCCCAACTGCCTTGCCTAGAAATTAAAAAATAAATTTAAAAAAAAATTTTAAAAACCTTATAAAACTGATAAAAATTAAAAGTTGCTTCTTTGAAAAAAAATATAGGATAGAAAATAAAATCAACAAAATAAAAATAAATAAGGTAAAATTATAGTAAAAAAAAGAACAAAATAAAGTAATTATTAAAACCTACTATGCATAAAGGGTGATTAGGTGGCACAGGGCATTGAGAGTTGGACTTGAAATCAGAAAGACCAGAGTTCAAATTCAGCCTCAGACCCTTAACTAGTTCTATGACCCTGGGCAAATCACCTAACCCTGCTTGCCTCAGTTTCTTCATCTGTAAAATATTCTGGAGAAGGAAGAGACAAACCACTCTAGTATCTTTACCAGGGAAACCCTAAAAGGTGTCATGAAGAAGTGGACATGACTGAAATGAAAGAACAACAACTATGCATAGCATTATTTTCAAAAATATAAAATATCCAAACTAATAGAACAGCAAATCCACATCATAAATAATCCAAACTCAGAAAAAGAAATGGAACTAGCTGTAAAGGAGCTACAGAAGACAAAACTCCTGGTCCTCATGTATTTAAAGGATAATTCTATCAAATATTTAAAGAATAATTAAGAACAATACTACATAAATTATTCTCAAAAAATTAAGAAAGAAAACACCATATCAGACTAATTTTATGAGATGAATATAGTCCTGATATCTAAACTAGGGAAGGATAAAACAAAGAATAACTATAAACAAATATCATTAATGGATTTCAACTAAAAATTTCAATAAAATCTTAACAAACACTTCTAGAATTTTATCCAAGAAATTATTCCTTATCACCAAATTTGATTGTCAGGATCCCCATGCCAAGACTACTCCACTCTTTGTATTTCTCTCTCTCTCTTTTTTTTACTACTAGGAGAAAACCTGCTTCCAAGAGCTAAGGCCCAGCAAGCAAGCAGTGTCCTGAGCCTGGCAAAACAACAGTCTTGCAGCTCACCCTGTGGAAGGTCTCAGCCTCAGCAAAATCCCAGAATTGCTTCACACCAGCACCAGGTGTTCTCTGAGCTCGGAGAAGCACCTGCTGTATCCGTGTTCTGGTCATGAAGTCCTGCTAGGAATCAAACTTTTCTCATTGTTATTACCCCTGATGGTCAGGGCTAAAGCTTACTGCATAGACATTGGTATAAGTATTGGGATATGTCTGCACTAAAGTCGGTTTCCTATTGGGGGGAGGGGGCCTTGGCACATACGTGGCTAGTTTATCTCCTCCAATGGAATAAAGAAAACTTTTGCTTATAGCCACTGTTAGCTGTTTGGTTTTATTTTATTTTTAGGATTAGCTGTGGTTTTGATAACCTAGGTGAGTTCTCTGGTCTTGGTTTTTTTTTTTTTTTAGAGGTAAGAACAGTTACAGAGCTGCTGTCGCTCTTGGGTCATTTGGTCAGGGTTGAAAGAATTTACACCAGGATGTGAGGATCTTAATATTAATCAATATGATTAATAATGTTAAAAAACAAAAGTATTCTGAACCACATGATTGTCTCAAAAGATGCAGAAAAAGCCTTGGAAAAAGTATAACCCTCATTTGTGCTACAAATGCCAAGAAATCGTTGCATAGAGGTATCTTTTTTAATATCATAAAAAGTATGTAAAATCAAAAGTAAGCATCATAATACATTAGAAGCTTTCTCATTAAATATAGTAGTAAAACAATACCTATTATCATTGCAATTATTTGATATAGTTCTAAAAATACTAGCAGTAGCAATAAAACAAGAGAAAGAAATTAATATATAATTATAATAGCTTCAGTAAAGTGTCAGGTTGCAAAATAAGCCCACAAAAATCAATAGCATTGCTATAGAATAACAAAAATTCAAGTGGCAATAATTACAAGGGAAATGTCATTTGAAATAATTACAAAATGAATAAAAATATTTAGCAGTTAATCTAACAAGCACTCAATGCTTGCACAGATTCAATTACAAAATGTTCCTTAATGAATGTTTAATTTTTTAAATAAATTTTAATAGTTGGAAGAATATTCATGGGCAGGCCATGCCAGAATAATAAAAACGATAATATTGCCGAAGTTAATTTATTGATTTAATACTATACCAAACTAAAAAAATACTATACCAATTAAACTAACAAACTAACTTTACAGAACTAGAGAAAATAAAATTAATTCATTGAACTAAAGATTTAGAATATTAAGGGAAATAAGGAAAAAAAAATAATAATGAAGTTGGAACAGCACTCTGGACTTCAAACTAAGTTATGAAATAGTATTTATCAAACCATTTGGTACTGATTCAAAAATAGAAAAACAGAACCATGCAGCAGACAAGAAGAAATCAGGAATAATGGAACTCAATAATCCAGTATTTGATAAATCATTAAACTTAAATTATTTTGGGAATATTAACAAGAGCTGCTGCGAAAATGAGAAAGTAATCTAGAAGAAATGACGTTTGGACAAACACCTTAATTCATATCCCATAATAAATTCCAAGTGGATTCATGACCGAATAGTAAAGATCATACAAAGTTAGCAAAGAAGCTGCTCACAAGTATGCATAGGAAATGTATTCTTAATTCAGCAAAGGATACAAGGAATTACAAAAGGTACAATAGATAATTTTTGTTAAATGAAATAGAAATTATTTTATACTAGCAAAATCAATGCATGTTGGATAAGAAGGGAAGTGGCTGATTGAGAAAAATTAATTCATATCAAATATCTCTGATGAGGGTTTGATATTCAAGAAAATTAGCAGAAATACACTTAAAGGCCAAAAGACATTCTTTAATAGTGACTTGGTCATAGGATATTAACAACTTTTCGAAAGAAGAATTGCCATCTATTAAAAACTATATGAAAGATACTCAAAATCACTATTAGTAAGAGAAATGCAAATGAGAACAACCTTGAGGTTTCACTTCACATGCAGCAATTTGGCAAAAACCACACAAGAAGAGATAATATTGGAAGGGTTGTGGAAAGACAAAAATGCACTGCTGGGAACATATTAGCATAATTATATTAGTATAATTACACTGGGAAACAATTTGTAATTCTGTAGATCAAGTGGTTAAGATGTCCACACACTTTGATTTAAGTTTCCATTGCTAGATATATGCTGTAATAATAATTATTATTAATAAACCTCATATTAATAAAACTCATATTTATATAGTGCTTAACAGTTTACACCTGACCCATGCTACCTCATTTGATTCTCACGATAACCTCATGAGGTGGGTGCTATTATTATCACCCCCATATTATAGATGATGAAACAGGCTAAGATATGTGATTTTCTCAGGGTCACATAGCTAATAAGTATCTAAGACTGGATTTGAACTCAAACCTTCCTGACGCCAAATCCCACTGACGAAAAGAAAGACTACAAACACAGTAAAATATTTATGGAAGCAAAAGACTAGAGATCAAGAAGATGCCTATCTACAAGGAGATGGCTAAGCTATGGTACATGAATGTAATGAACTATTACTCTGCTCTAAGAAATTATGAACATAGAGAAAAATGGAAAGACTTATGTGATCTGATGCAAAGTGAAGTAAGCAGAATCAGGGAAACAATGACTATAACAATATAAATGAACATTTATCACAAATCAATTGAAAGTGAATATTTTGAAATTAGAAAGCCTGGCTCCAAAAAACAGATATAAGAAAACATCATCTTCTCATTACTTTGCAGGGTTGTGGGAGGGAGTATCCACAGACAGAGAATATTGCATGTAACATCTAGTTTTTTCAATGTATTGATTGCATTGGCTGTTTTTTTTTTTTTTGCTTTTAAAAAATTATAAATTATGCCCTGAGGTAGGGGAAGTAGAAGGGATTTCAGAGGAAATATAGGTTATGTGAAAACAAAAGGTACCAATAAAAATCTATTAAAAACAATATAGCCAATTTTCTTCTTTCCTTCCTTCTTTTCTTTTTCTTTCTTTCTTTCTTTTTCTTTCTTTTTTCCTGTTATTCTGGGCTCACTGAAGAGGTGGTATGGCATAATAGAACCATTGTTGGACTTGGAGTTAGGAAGGATCAGGTTCAAATCCCATTTCTGACACAGTAATCTGATCTTAGGCAAGTCACTTAACTTCTCTGGGCCTCAAGAAATTCCTTAACATTTATGATCATGTACAGCCCAGCTGCGATCCATCAGGAGAGGAAATTCCCATAACTAGAGTTCTCAATGTGGTCAAAATCACATATCTTTTACTTATTTATGTATTCTCTACCAAACACATCCAATACCTCACAACTTTCCTCATAGAAAGTGCACATGAAAAATAGACAAGAAGATTCTGCACTTTTCCCTATCTTTAACATCTTGACCATGTTTTTTAACATACATTTCATTGTCATCTTCTATGCTTAGACTTGCATTCAGGTCTCTAAGCATACATTGATTTAATTTTGTGTTTCTACTTGAGTTCTTTAGAAAAGTTTTAAAAATTTCCTCATCCTCTTCAACAGATGCTGGTGCATAAGCTTTGCTTGGCTCCCTGATGATCTTTTTGCAAAAAAAATTTAGTGGAGAACTGCCATACAAGAAAACCAAGTGTTCCAGGAAATGATGGCTCTCATTGCCTTTGGGCAAATAACAAAACTTATCCTGCCAACTACTTTATTTACCTCTCCAAGGAGAACTTATGAACCTTCATTCCATTTAGCAGCAACTTCCTTTGGCCTTTTGGTTTTATTTACACTGAGAATATCAAGATTGATATGATTTTGATTCTAGTAATATGTCTACTTGGTCACTTGGCAAAGATTTCACATTTAAAGTACCAATAACTAAGGTAATGTTTATAGACGGCCTAAAAACTGTTTTTTTGGAAGGACAAATACTGAAGCTGCAGTTTAAATACTTTGGCCACATAATGAGAAGACAAGACTCACCAGAAAAGACCCTGATGTTGGGAAAGATTGAAAGCAAAAGGAGAAGGGGATGGCAGAGGATGAAATAGATAAATAGTATCATGGAAACTATGAACACAAGCTTGGACAGCCTTCAGAAGATAGTGGAAGACAGAAGGACCTGGAGTGCTATAGTCCATGGGGTTATGAAAAGTAGGGCATGACTGAATGACTGAACAACAACAAAAACTTTTATTTTTAGCATGTTCTTTACCTTTACCCATCCCTCTCCCCTAAATGCTGCAGAAGTGGAAAAAAAGCCTCATAGGACCATATTTTGTATTTTTCTTTGATCCATGGGTTGCCACAGTAAAAGAATTCATTATCCAGTGACCAAGCTACTGGTCATGAGCCTCTCTGTACTCACCTAGATTAAACCTCAGAAGACAGTTATAACTGGTTGGCATCACCATGATCAAAGTCTTACCAGCATGACAAAATTTACTAGAATTTGTATTCTGTTGGAATAAATAGGCGTTAAGAACAAAGGGTTACAATGAAACATCAAAATGGACTTTGTGAAGTGACAGGCAGTGTGGAACGGTGGAAAGAGAGCCAGTCTTGGCTCCCCAAAGCCTTGGGAACTCTTCCCTCTACCATTTAAGCCTTGGTGTTATGGGCAATCAACTTTAATTCTCTAAGGCCTTAGTTTCCTAATTTGTAAAATAAATATAGCTCCTATAAATAAATGTCGCTATAATAATATCATTTTACAGAAATGCCCTCCTCTTCCTAACAGGGGAATCAACATGGGAGAAAAAATGAAAACAAAAACCAAAACAAAAACATTTGTATCCTACTCCGAAAGTAAAATAACTCTATTCACTCATTCATTGGTTCATTCATTTAAAAGACACTTAATGCCTATAAAATAAGAGGACTGCAATAAGCAACCAACCAACCGAAAAGCCTCTAGTTTTAGCATCTACTAATGTTAACAGGCCTGGTGTTAACTGTTAATACACAAAAAACAAGAGTGAAACACTCTCTGATCTGAAGGAGAAGTCTAATGAGGAGAAAACATCTACATACATACATACATACATGTAATATATACACACAGATGTGTACCTATACATACACACTACACACAAATATGCATGTATATATACACATATATACACACTCACACAATTCAAATCCCAAGGTAGCCTTGGAGAGGAAGACATCAGCAGCTGGGATAAAACTGGAAAATTACAAAGTTTAGGTAACATATGGTCTTTGTCCCCATGACGCTTATGGTCTTCAGTACACCCACTCAAAACATGGCAAAATCACTGGGTCTTCATTTCAGTAATTATCTAGAAATTATCATAAATTCAAATTTAATAGCATAAAATATCCTGTAGAGTGCTTTCCAATTTCTGATTAGAATGGGAATTCAGTTCAAACATTTGTTAAGCACATGCTTTATGGATTCAAAGTCTAAACCAAAACTTTCCCTGTCCTCAAGATGCTTACTTTCTACTCATCTCCTGGGAGATGAGGAAAGAACATAACATGTATGTAGATAAATATGGCACAATGAAAAATAAATATGGAGAAAATAACTAGGGGATTTATGGAGGAACTGCTGTCTGACCTAAGCCTTGAAGGAAGCTTAGGATTCTTTTTCTGAGTTTATATCTTGGTCTTCCCTGCCACCATAGTAGCTTTTTATGATTAAGTTCTCTTTTGGTTATTTGCTCATTTTCCGAGCCTATTTCTTTGACTTTGAACTTTATGTTGAAGTTGGGCTTTGCTCACCTTGGGGTGGGGTGGTACTCTCCCAAGTTTCAGGCTTTTTTGTAGTGCTATTTTCAGAGCTAGCTCTGTGGGTTTGCAAATTTTTGATGCTTCCGTGGTGTGATCCAGGGAAAGGTGTGTTCACTGCTCTCCAGATATACACTGTGGTCTTTACCTAGGAGGACTTTCCTGGTTCCCAGTAGCCACAAGTGCTACTTGTTCTTCTCTACCCTGGAACTGCAACCCAGAATTGTTTATGGGCAACAGAGCTGCCAATCGGCACCGGCTACACCCAGTGTCTGCAAAGGATCCCCTGTAATCTTTTTGGACAGTTGTCTGATAGTCTTATTACTCCTGAAACTGCAGCTGCTGCCACCACCATCAAAGCCACTTCAATGGCCCATCACTGTTGCTATTACAAAGTAAGCTATGGGCCAGCCCTGACTCAGGTGTCATAGACCTTTCCTGATAACTTCACAAGTTATCTTAAGCTGTAAAAATGTCTCACTCTGGCTTCTTGTTGGCTCTGCTGCTCCAAAATTAGATTTGACGAGTTATTTTAAAGTTGATTGGAAGGAAATATTGGGAAGGTTCAGCTTGGTTGCTGCCTGTACTATACCATCTTGGCTCCACCCTCCTGGGAAGCTTAAGATTTTGAGAGATAAAATTGCTACTACATTCATGATGGGAGAACAGATCAAAACCAACAGGGATAACTGTAGAGTGCTATGCTTTGGCACTCTATACTTTGTCAATCAGTTGTGCAAATGCAGGATTGGAAAAATCCTGACTTTACTAGTTTAATTGAAAAGACATAGGGATTTTTATTAGACTTCAAGTTCAATAAGTCACCAGGATAACACAGCTGCAAAGAAGTTAATGTGACCATTGGCTGCATTAGCACAAGTCTAACATCTGTCTGTTCTCTGCTCTGGTTCTATAACATTTGGAGTACTATACTTAGTACAGTACAAAGAATCAGAAAATTTCAGAACTAGAAGAAAGCTCCCAGGTCATCAAGTCCAACATATACCTGAACAAGAATTTCCTCTACAAAGTGCCTGCCTGAAGACTTCCATTGATGAGACACTCCCACTACTTCTTGAAGCAATATCCTCCCCCATTAGAATATAAACTCCTTGAGGATAAGGGTTTTCTTCTTTTCTGCTTGTATTTGTATTCCCAACACTTAGCACAGTACTTTGCACACCTGGTAAGTGCTTAACAAATGTTTGTTGACAGACTGATTGATAGTAATAGTAAAATGGATTCCATTTTCAAACACTCTAATTGTTGTGAAGTTTTTCTTTATTTTGAAAATTACTTTTTTTTTTCAGTTTAGCAAGCACTTATTTTCCTTCTTCTACTCTCACCTCCTACTTAAGGGGAAAAAAAACCCAACCAAACTTGAAATAAATATGCATAGTCAACCAAAACAAATTCTTACATCACCCATGATGAAAACTATGGGTCTCCTTCTTCATACTTAGCCCATCACTCTTTGTCAGGGGAATAGAGAGTATCTTTCATAATTGGTCTTCTAGAATCATGGTTGACCACTGCATTGATCAAAGGGCTTAAGACTTTCAGAGTTGTCCATTTTTACAAGGTTGTTCTTGGATAAATTTTCCAGGTTCCAAGAAAAACTTCTACTCACTGTTCCCAGATCTACCTTTTGGAGCTAAGCAACATAATTCTGATGTCTTTTAACTCTCTTCTAGATTAGACCTTCAAATATTTGAAAACAAAGTCATGCTCCTTCTAAATTTTCTTCCACTACCTGATTTGTATGCTTAGAACATTTTTTGTTTCACTGTTATCTTGGTTATTCTGGGTACTACACTTTCAGATAAACATTGACAAAATGAAATGTACCTAGAGGATAATAATCTGGATTTTGAAAGGAATCTGAAAAATCATGTTTTATGAGGAAAGGGTAAAGAAAAACAGAACTTGTAGACTGTAGGGGAATTTTACAGCTGTTTTAAAATATTCAAGTCTTGTCATGTGAAAGAGAGGTCAAACAATCTATAAAGCTTGAAAGAATAGCACAAAGAAAAAGGGGTAGAAATAACAAGAGGAAGACTTTTATTTGCTCAACAGAGTCACAGCCTTCTGAAAGGGATAGCTATCCAGAAAAGGAATTGATTGTCTTGTAATTTTTTTGTGATTAATCTCCCACTATAAATATTTACACCATAAATATTTAAGCAGGGGCTAATGATCATCCACTAGGGACGCTGTAATGGGATTTTTGCATTGGGTTGAATGAAAAGTTGGATGGGTTGACTTCTGGAATTCCTTACAATTCTAAGATTCACTGATTATATGAATGTCATCGTTTCTCACATTGGTTTTAGTTATACACAACGAAGTTAGATATCAACACTTTTTGTACCTCAAACAAGACATGATTTGAGTTTTTGGCAAAGATTTAGCCTGCTATTATTTTATCCAACCCACTTAATCTGCCCTTAATTTAAAGGAAAAGTGCTTCCTGCTAGTTCTTTGTCTTTACAAACTTAGTTCTCTTAGTATGGTAAAAATTCAAGAGAACTTTCTTCTAAGAAAGATCCCTGGAAAAAAAGGAAGTGAACTTTCTCAGATTCTCAGGAATCAACTTTTTTTTCTTTTTTGGCATTTATTTCCCTTTCCTAGTATAAGTACCACTTACAGGATATGACATCATAAATGGTTCCAGATCTCATCAGCAATCCACGATGCATTAAAAAGTAATCAAATCCAGATGCCTGCTTAAGTTAAAAACTCCTTTCCTACAAAAAGGGAACTGGACCCAAGGGATATTAGTTTGTTTCTAACATATTCTTTCAAACATGAGTAAAGTGCTATAGTTCTTTGCCCATAATAGGCACTTATTAAATAATTATTGAATATTGATTCACTGCTCAGGAATATTCATGAAATGCTTCATATTTTCCAAATCCAAAGACAAAGGAGTGAATTTATTGCTGAAGGAGCTGTGTCATCTCAACCTTGATATTTTTTGCCATAAATAAAACCAGAAGAAGGAAGTTGCAGCTAAATAGAGGTACTAAATTACAGGTACTCCTGGGAGAGGCAAAGAAAGGATTTGGTGAAATGCATTCTATCATATATGCCAAAGGCTATGAGAAATATTATTTCATGAGATATTTTGTCTTCAAAATATTACAGTTCTAATTAAGAGCATTTACATAAAGATTATCATGAAAATAACTGCAGTTTATAAACTTACAGTAATTGCTTAGAATGATAAGGATGATGAAAAAATTCAATGAAGAACATGAGAAGAGGATCCAAGTGAAATCAACATACACTCTGATATTTGTTGACTTTGATGCAAAGACAAGAAAAGACATAGATGGGAGAAATGTATGGAAAAGCATAATTCAGAAAGAAGGAATATGAGATATAAAAGAAACCTTAGTCCTCTACAACATGAACAGTTTCTTTGAGAGAAGAATTATAGGTAGTTGACATGGTGAGCACCAAATAATGTGATAAAGAACAAAATAGATTAATTTTATCAGACAGTTAAAGACTTTTATTGATATGGGAGTTACCTTTGAGTCATTTGTCTGCATACAGACCATCAATTTGCCAGAGGTACAATTAGAAATTTTATAAAAAAGAATAATAATGAGAAAAATATGTGGTATACAGTTGAAATAATTCAACTCCAAAGTATTCAAACACATAACCAAAATTTTCACAAATGAATAAAGGACATAAAAAATGACAATAATATAAAATATAATAATTTACCCCTTAGTTTAATCCATGTAAATTACAAGGAGAACAACAGAGTCCAGAAAGTATCATAGTCACTTTAACATATGAAGTATTTGTCATACATGGAGAAACAGTTGCTAATGCCACAATAAAATGTGAACTCCTTGAGTTCAGAGACTACTATTTTTCATTTATCTTTATGTCCATAGGTTCTAGTAGAGTGCCTTGTGCAAAAGAAGTACTTAATTAAGTGCTTGTCCTATTGGATTGGATTGCCAGGTAATTTAGGTGTCTTACAATTTAGTGGTTTGATGGATATATTTTTGTTTATATTTTTATTGTTATTAAATTATAATTATTAAAACTTGCCACCATTAATCATCATGTTTAAATGTGTAGAGAGAAGCTGAGCTAAAAGAATAGTGGGATGTTAATTCAGTATGTATGTCCCTAATCAATTACTCAAAGCTTCCCCTGAGAATCATCTGTAAAAACTGCTATGTCTAACTATTCACACTGACCCTAACCCTGACAGGATGTATTATGGTGTATGGATAGAGAGCTGATTTTGGAATCAGGTAGACCTGTGTCTACAATATTTTGGCTGTGTGAATATGTACAAGTCACAACCTGTCAGAGCCCCAGACTAAGATTCTAAATGGCAGAGAAGGTGCCATTATCCATTTGCAGAGAACGTTACTGACGAATC
Organism: Petaurus breviceps papuanus; assembly: GCF_028583685.1. Classification (NCBI taxonomy): domain Eukaryota; kingdom Metazoa; phylum Chordata; class Mammalia; order Diprotodontia; family Petauridae; genus Petaurus; species Petaurus breviceps. The sequence goes on from NW_027187349.1 coordinate 10,129,316, forward strand.
CTAGGTGCAAAAAAAAAAAATTCTCACTACAGAATTATTATGGTTAAGTTTATAACTACTGAAGATTGTTATAATACTATTCTGCCCTCATGGACTAATTCTCAAAAAGGCTCTAAGTTACATGTGTGGATCTTTGACTAATATCCTTTAATGGACTCTCTCTCTCTCTCCATACACACACACACACACACACACACACACATTCACAAATGCCTATTTAGTGCATCTTACATTTCTCAAACTCTGGCAAAAACTTTAAGGAAATGCATTTACAAATAATGCCCAACTCCACCTGTTATTGAACTCACCTAACACAGTAAACAATAACTTAAGGAGTGAAGAACCTTTCACTCTACCTTTTATGGTGCCCTCTGTCACCATACTAGAAGTTTGTATAAAGATACTGGAATAATTAAGTCACTCTCTGGAATAGATGTGCATGTAACTTTTAGAATTTTGCTGTTTTTATTCATTGCTTCAACTCTAAAGTTATTTTAGGTGCTCAGTTAAATGGCCCAGTGATGAATTGGTCTCATGACTCCTTTGATGTAATTAACTCAGAAATGTGACATTTTTACATTTTGGAACTCAATGCAAACTTTGCCTCACTTTGATCTTTATAAATTATTTTAAAGATCATTTTGTACCTAGTTTTTGTTATGTAAGTCTTGAGATGGCCTTTGGCCAAAAGGAATAAAATTGTAGCCTGATGTAAATTAGAAGCGAGGAATTTGCTCCTGATATGCTCCACACATTTAATGCTTCTTCCTAGTTAAGTCCTCAATTTCTTTATGCCTTTTTTTCCTTTGTGAAATAAGGACAGTGCTTCTCACCACATGCTTATAAAGATATATGGCATGTTCATGTGACAAGTGATATGTGAATACATCATAGCCTTATACCAGTGTTTCATAGACAATTCTACATACTGATCTACAAGCTTGTTTCGAAAAAAAAAAAAAAACAACAACAACAAACCTTATGCCAGAACCTCCACTCCTTTAAAAAAAAATCTCAGCACAACATTCTTTATGAATCTGGGCATAGTGGATAGAGAGTCGGCTTTTCTGGAGTCAGGAAGATTTGACTCCCACCTCTGACACATACTGTATAATGTGACACTTTAAAGCCATTTAAACTCAGTGCACTAGGAAATTCCTTAAGGTCTTGGGCAAATCATTTCATCTCACTGTGTCTCGGTTCCCTTTTCAGTTAAATGAGGAGGTTGAACTCAATGGCCTTCAAGGTCTAGATCTGTGATAACTGTATGTTGCAGAATAATTGCTGATCTACATTAGTAAGTTCAAGTTTAAACAAAAAAGGTCTTTATGCACTCCAAGCAATCTTTTAGTTTACAACTAACTTACAATTTTTAAAAAATGATGTGTTCTAGTTATCACTCATTCCGAAAGGATAGTGCAAGGTTTGCTTGTTTTTTTCTCGTCTCAAGTTGGGGAAAAAAAACTACTTTCGTGACTTAAAAATTGAAAAGTTGCAATGTCCAGCGTCTCCACAGCATGCATGTAACATTCTTTTATATGATTTTTATCAATGTATTGAGTACATGATTGATTTTTATAGTTATCTAGCTACCAAACTTGCTAAATGACTATTTTCCAAATGACAAAACTAAGCAATTTTTCCACTTTGGAAAATTATGAAAATAAATTCATTTCAGTAGTACTTTTCAGGGTAAAGGGCTATGACTAGACAATACTGTAATGGCCAAGTGTAAGCTAGAAATCAGCCAAATCACAGCCTGATTTTGATCTGCACAATACCAAATATAGATTTTTCATTAAACTGATCAGTTACTTGATTATAGTGATCAAGTGAATTGCTTGTTTATTAAGTATCAACAATATTTCAAGCACTGGGAGCGCCAAAACAAAAAGCATCCCTACACTCAAGGAATTTATGTTCTATAGGGGAGTGGTGGTTTGGGAAGGATATTTTGGTTTGGAAAGTTACGGGGTGGTGAATGGAACCATAGTATATACTGACATGGTATGTTCAATGGCATTGGAAGTATTGATTTAAATATTGTTCAGAACTGGAAGAAGGAGTGTATTGCAAAGTAACTACTAAGAAGATGGCCAGAGAACCACGACAGTCATGGCTGGAGCAGCTACCCTCATATAGTGGGTCAAACAGAAAATTTGCAGTTTGCATTTTTGGGGATTTTAGTCTGTGATTTCATCACAAGTGTGGGGAACTCCCAGTATGGAAATTCTTTCTAAAACAAATTGGCAATTCCTCTGCAACTTAGAGTCTTAGAGAAAGAAAGACTTAGGGCACGAGGAACTTCAGCATTTTGCCCATGGTCACATAGCCAACAATAAATAAACAAATAAATGAATGAATACATAAATATAGCAAAACTGGAATCCAAGGTTTCCTCTTTCTACTATACCACACTGATGACCATTTTACTAAACTTCTATATCACTTTAAGTAGGTCTACAAAAAACAAAGTGAAAATGTCTATACATTTGATCAATGTAGACAACTAATTGAGATAATTTGGAGGAACTTTGACCTCAACTATTTAATTTGGTTATGTACTGATAAATTTACCTGGATAATTAAATATTTCAGTTTTCACTTGCCAGTACTTGAGTATAGGAATCTGTAGAGTTCTCTATTTTTAAAATAAATTGAAATAAATCACTGTAGTTGCTAGTCATACATACAAGGAGTCAACAGGGAAATCAATAACCCCTAACCTCTCTTTTCACAGAGAGATAAATTGGGCATGAATTTCTAATACCTTTTTTGAAGCATACTTGTTTAAAGGTCACATATGTATGGACAAATGCTATTTCTGAAGAGCATTTCAAACTTCTTAACCTTTAAAAAACAGTTTAAGAACACCATTAAAAGGGAGAATATCTTTGAAAAAAGAGTGAGGACATAGGTTTGCATTTCAGGGAATAAGTTATACTGATGATGACTTCATTTTCTCTTGAAGCCCAGCCTGTGAAGTCCATTCAAATGATGCAATCCTGGGGGGCAGGGAGTGGGGGAGGAGTGATAGTTCTATTTCATTGTGTAGCACAGTGTCTTGCTGGCATGTCAAAAGTTATGTAAGCAATTCCAAAACCAGGAATTTTCAAGTTCACATTGCTGAAGGCTTAACATTAAATGTGGGGGTTGCAGCTGCAAATAGTTTATCACAATTAGGATCACAAGGTGGAGTTTTGGTTTGAGAAATAATCACATATTATCAGTCATGTAAGAGTATATAGTTGTGAGGGCACTAGAGGTATGTGTCTGGTGGAGTGGGAAGAACATACACTGGGCATCACAAGGGTCAGGAAGTTTGGCTACTCACTTGGTGTATAAGCTTGGCAAGTAACTAAGTATTATAGAATCATAGAATCTCAGGGTTAGATGGGCCCTTAGTGCTCATCTGGTTCAATTTTCTCATCAGTCAAATGGAGTAGTAGAATCTACCCTCCTTAGCTGACAGTTCTGCTGTGTGACTAAAGGGAGATAACAGAGGTGAAAAGGGTGCTGGGAAAATTTTGAATGCTCTATTGATGCAAAAAGGTAAACTCATTAGCATTACTCTAAGAGTTGGAAAGAAGTTTAGATAAATAGAAAAAAGGGGCTTTCAGAAAACAAACACACATCAGTAGTCTTTCTCTTCACTGAACTGAAATTAATAACACCACTTTCGATTGCCACCCCGAATTCATCTACTTATGGTACTAAATGTACCATCAGTTAATTTAAAGACTCTCTTTTCAAGACTACTAGGTTCTCACCAATTCAAAATATGAAATTTACCTAAATCTCTACATTTACTGGCAAGTAATTATAATTAAATGAAGTTTATTTATAGGGCCAATAATTAGGTAGAAAGAAATTCTGATTAAAAGAAAAAGTACTTTCAGACTTTTTCTAATGTCAAAATCGTTGACTTAAACAATTGACTTAATTAATCTTACTTAGACCAATGCGATTTCTCTATAGAATACAGCTGCCTATGCATATATATATATATATATATATATATATATATATATATCCCTATGGTATCTATGTTCTTTATTCAATGCAATTAAGCTAACATTTATTGTGTCCCTGCTGTGTTTGAGGCATAGGATACTTGCTAGTCAGGGTTCTGGGGATACAAAGACAAATAGGAAAAACTCTCTATAGGGGCCTATAATCTAATGGGGGAAAGTTTAACAATTATTTGCACAAATGACAATAAGTGTTGTTAAGTCATTCAGTCATGTCTGACATTTGTGGCCCCATGGACCATAGCAAGTCAATACTCTCCATAGAGTTTTCTTGGCCAAAATACTGGAGTGATTTACCATTTTCTTCTCCAGTGGATTAAGGCAAACAGAGATTAAGTGACTTATCCAAGGTCAGATCTACCTAACTCCAGACCCAATGCTCTATCCACTAAACCATCTAGCTGCCTCCAAAATAATAGGTATATAAGTATAATAAGAATATTAATATCTTGTACTTGATTAATTGCCAATTAATTTAAGTCCTTCCTGCCTTAAAGTTTTTCACTCACATAAATGAAGTCACTCCTGCACTCAACTTTATTGCTTTGGAATTAATAACTTCTAAGCACGAATTGTGACTATTTATTACTCTTAATGTTTCCCATCACCTCTATTACAAATGGCCATTTTCTGTTTCTGATCGCTCTCTAGTGAAATTATTTACCTTTGATAATATATAGGACGGTAGAGTTAGAGTCACAAGGCACCCAACAGATCCTTTAGTCAAATCCCACCATTTTAGAGATGATGAACTAAGACTCAGGGAAGCTAAATAATTTAGTCAAGGTCACACATGTAATTGGTAACATGGGTGGAGTTTAAATCCATGTGCCCTGTTTCTATATCCATTGTGCTTTCCACTATACGTGCCACTCCTGTTTTATTCTTCTATTCTTTCCCATTCTCAATTACCAATGAAATTAGTGTTTTATTGGTGTTCAAGTTTTCATATGTTTCTATTAAGAGTGCTGAGTATCATAGATAACAAGCAAGTCTTGGAGCCAGAAAGACCTGGGTTCATTTCTTGCCTCTGACACATATTAGCTGCATGATAATGGGCAAGTTCATCTTCTAAAGATGAAGTTTCAGAGAAGGTACCAATACTCACTGGTAGATTTCTGGGAGTTCTGTATTCCAATGTGGGAGTTCTCTGTACCAATGAAATCACAGTTTGAGTTTGATTATTACCCTACTTCACATCTCAGATTTTCCATCTCATGTTCCTTCTCATCAAACATTTTCTCGGTAGTTGTTTCCTCTTCTGCAAAATGAGGTTGGACTGAAACTTTGTAGGATCTTGGATTTAAAACTGGAGGGATCCTTAAAAGTCATCTTGTCTTACAGAAAAGAAGCCTGAGGCCCAGAGGAGGGAGTGGCTGGTTTAGGGTCATAGGAATAACAAGTGGTATAATTGGGGCTTGGATTTCAGATACTCTGACTACACACTCAGGACTCTTTCCTCAAGGTACTATCAGCTCTGATACTCTATGATTCTATATCTGTGGTGTTCTTCTCTAAAGAGTAAGTTGAATGGGTTTCACCTCCCTCCTTTAAGTATTTATAATGTAAATTAGAGAACATGGCTCTAGATATATGTACAAGTCTTAACCACACCTGAACTAATATGAAAAACTACATACTATTGGCCACTAAGTGACTCTGGGCTTGGAGTCAGGAAGACTCATCTTTCTGAGTTCAAATCTGGCCTCAGACATATATTTGATGTGTAACTGTGTGCAAGTCACTGCACTCTCTTTGCCTTAGTTTCCTCATCTGTAAAATGAGCTGGAGAAGGAAGTAGCAAACCAACCCAGCATCTCTGCCAAGAAAACCCCAAATGGGGTCACAAAAAGTTGAACTGAAAAATGAAGACAATCACATGGATGTATTATCATATCACCTACATTAAAAGCCTACTCTGATGACTCCCTGTGGTATGGAAGGACTCTGGAAGCTTTGAAGGCTATACTGGCAGAGCCCAAGCTCTGACAGGTCCTCAAAAACTGTGAAGGCTTAAGATATGGGACTGGAAATAGAACATGGGTCTGTCATTTGAGTTGGGCAAGATTCATAACCAGGAAATCAACCACTAAGAGAATCAGCCACCAACTAATCATTTTTTTCAGTCATAGAAACTCATGACACTTTATCAAAAGTATGAAATATTGATAATCAAGTACTTTCTACACTAGCACAAATCCCAACTTGTTCTTATCTTAGTAAATGGTTTAGAGAGCACTGAATGTGGAGTCTAGAAAATTTGGATTCCCCCCCTCCAAATAATTAGTAGCTTTGTTACTTTGGGCACATAACCTATCTGGGAATCAGTTACCTCATCCAAAAAATGAGGGCATAGGACCAAATGATCTCTTAATTCCCTTCTGGTCCTAGTTTTATAATGCTAAAATTCTGAGAGTTTTCATATTGATGAAATAGCAAACCTTTTGAAGCACTGCAATTTCATTATCTATAACCAAAGTACATACTATCAAATGGCGAAGATGTGATAGTAATGGCAATTAAAGATTCCCCTGTATTGGCTTGGTTTTCAAATTGATTGTATTAAAACCCAGAGTTTGTTAATCCCACCTGTGGGATGGACTTTTTGATGTGAAAAGAAAGTCCTGACTGGGAGGAGCTGGTGACGCAGATTTGGAGAGACAAGAGAGAGGCGGAAGTTCTTTTTGGAAGCAGCACCTCGTGGAGAGAGAGAGACTAAGAGATTGCTGGTGGCCGCTTTGAATTGCCCTGGACTTTTGAGACCTGCCCCCTGAGCTGCCAAGGACTGAGGAGACATGGCTGTTTTGCTGGTACTTTGTCTGTCTGTTTTGATGTTATTTTGCCAGATTTGTCCACTGGTGAAAGACTGTCCTGTTGAAGAAGTCCTGGAACCTGGCATTTGGTTAAGAAGGCCTGAGACTGTCCTGCAGACAGAGAGTGAATACTGTCCACTGGTGAGGGACAGTACTGAGAGTGAATACTGTCCACTGGTGAGGGACAGTACTGTTGTTGCAGGGGTCTGGAGACTGTCCGGCAGACAGAATGAATACTGTCCACTGGTGAAGGACAGTGCTGTTGTTGCAGGGGTCTGGGAGCCTTTCTGTTGGTTCAGAAGCCCTGAAGAAGGATTTTCTTGTTGTATGTTTACAGAAATCCTGGGAGAGGGCTTTGCTAATGTGTTCAGGGGTTCTAGGACTGTTCTACAGACAGAGGATAAATTCATGAAGGGACTGGCAATGTATCTTATGGCCTTGCTAAGCCTTGTCTCCCCAGGAACTAAGATTGCTGAGAACTTGCCTCGTGTCAAGATGAAGAAAAGACCTCCATTTGGGTATTAAGTGCTGTGTTTAAACTTGATGTAACTCTGGGGTAGATTCAATTGTGATCCAGGGGTGGGGAACTTTTGACCTTTTTGTGTTCTATGGTTGAGCAAATGAATGTATTTTACTTATGTTTGGAAACTAATCTCCATTTGAGAAGAGGGGCTTTGTGGTGGACTTAATTAAGGTATAGCCTAGGGGTGGAGAAGTATTTGGAACAGAGACTTTGTAATTGATTGAATGATTGGAAAGTCCTGGGGTGGGGTAGGCCTTGGAGATGATTTAATCACACTTAGTAAATGCTGTATTTTGAATGATGTCATGTTTTGATCTTCTCTGTTCTGGGTTTGTTACTGAATAAAATAGAGAGCACCTATGCTGGTATTTTGAACCTGGGAAGTTGCCTTTGCTTGGTATTGCATTACAGAAGACTGTTGGGAGTTGTATATATCAACAGAGTGGCATGAGGAAGAATTCAACTATGATAGTAAAAAGAAAAAAAAAACTCATCACATTTTCATGAGAATTGATTGTTCCCTGCTCCTACCTCCCCTGTTCTGTGGGAAAAGTTGACAGTTAGTACCTGGATGACATGGGAAAGCCATTTATCCTCCCTGGGCCTCACTTTCCTTTTCCAAAAATGAAGAGTTTGGGCTAAATGCCCTCTAGCATTCTTTCCAGCTCCTGAACTCTGGGAAATGATCCCATGAACCAAAGTCCTCTGGGGTGTTCTATGGTCAGACCTCAGGATCAAGCAATTCAATATCCCAGGTGGCATTCTGGTCTCTTCTAGTGACTTCTTCAGTAGCAGAGACCTTTCTCTTCCCACGTGAAAAGTAGGAACAATGCCTGTTAATAACACAATTTGTGATCCTGGCTAACCAAGTTCAACACATATTAAAATATTATAAAAGAGCAGATGTCTACCATTTGAGCACAGGCACTGCTTTTCCCTTTTCAAAAGAAAAACATATTCCACTTCATTCATGACCAAAACGAGGGATTAGAGAGAAGCCCAGATGCACTCTAAACCGAAAAAAACAGAAAACCATTCAGAGGACAGCTGAGGCAATGATTGCCAGAATTAAAAAAAATAGCACAACCATCAGATATGCCAACAAATATGCTGAAGAGGTGAAGTAATGTGGGGATATATAGAGAAAAATCAGGCTAGAGTAATTTTTTGTCTTTCAATCAATCCCGCTCCTTTGTACCAGTGTCTACACTATTTGTTTGGGGCTTCTATCATGAAGAGACTTCTATTTATTTTGTGATGAATGTACCCCCCACTAAACAGTTCAAAAGGATAGAAAACTAGTTTCACTAAAAATAAGCATGAAACGCACTTCAGGAAATCCTTTCACCCCTTTCCTGCACAAGAAATATCCACAGTTATTGTAGATAAATTTAAGTCAAAGTTCTGTTGGATTAGACTTATTGATGCAACTCAATTTGTATTCAAAGTCCAGAATGGTGAACCATAGTGAGATGAATGAGGTAACAAACCACAGAGTTATTTGGATACTATGTCTGCTAAGGGCAAGAAGTCTTTTAAAATATCTTAGAGATTTTTTAAAGGTATGAGAAGCAGACTTCTAAGGCTGCTAAGGGGATTTCAAAGCCCTTTTTCTCCAACTAACTTATCACTGTAAAGTGAAAATCCATAATACCATATGTTTCCAATAAACACTTCTGGAGAGAGGATTGATTCACTACTGTGTGTATTTCTATGGAATATATTCTATTAAACTATGGTACTTTAACTTTTTATGGGAATTTAGGAAAGAAAGAAATTAGAAAATCAGAGGTTTTAATTATGAATTTGCCTTCCATTGAATTCATTTGTAGAGGTAGCAAACAGTATAGATCTGGGAGTCACTAATATGTGGGTTTGAATATTGCCACTGATAAATCTATATGGCTATGAAGAGACCATTTAGACTCTGAATCTCAGTTTCCTCATCTGTGAAATGGAGACAATAACTGTAGTACTGATCTCAGATAATGTTTTGAGCCTCCAAAGGGGATTGTGCCTGTAACATGTTTCTTCGCAAACCTTAAAGGGTTGCATAATTTTCAGTTATTACTTTCTATTCAGTAATGTGATTCATTCAAAGGGGAAAAAAAAACAAAAAAGGAAACAGCAGAGTACAGTAAATGGAAAGCTCCCTTTAAAGCCTAGAAGACCTGGGTTTTAAGTTCTGCCTCTGACACATACTGACTGTGTGATTTTGGTCAAGTCACAATCTCCCAGTGCTCTAAAAAACTCTCTAAAAGAGTACAAACTATAGACAAGGTTCTGAGTTGCACTAGTCTAGGAAATTTCTTTACCAGAGAGTTCTCTACACCAAAGAAACCATAGATCCAGTCCCTATCTAAACAAAAAATCCTGTTAAAAAATCAGAGCTTGAATTGTTCATGGGGTTTCTTTTTTCTTAGTATTTTGAAAAATTAAGATATTTTATTTCCTTCAATTTAGCAACTCTCTGCTTGAAAATATTTAAAAAAACTAAAACTATATAGCTAAACTGTAAGGGAGAATTACAAGGGGGAGAAAAAGCAATTGGGAATTCAGGGGTTATAAAATGTTATCGAGGGGTGGGAAAATCTAATAATCTTTTCTACTTGGCCCTTGGAGAAAAGCTCTGAAGAGTCTAATGGTGCTGAGAATATCATGTAACTCCCCTAATCCATGCCCACCTCCCATCCTGGCCATTTGTAGGAGATGTTTTAATGGTAAAATGGAATGTGGAGTAATAGAGAGAATTGTGCTCATACATTTTTCCTGTTTATCTCTGCTTCCTTGTAGCCAACAGCAGCAGAGCCTCTGAAAGCTTGGCCAGAATGGTTAGCCACTGTAATGCTATTTAATAATTCTTCCCTTTATTTACAGCAGACATGCTGTTACATTTCTTTAAGTGCTCTGAGTAAGCCTTTAGAACTTCCCCAGCTGTGAATCAAAGTATCTTTATAGAAGGGGAAATGTGCACATTTTCTACTCAAAACTGAGGGCAAGATTACCTAAGGGAGTAAAACTAGTTTGAAACCCTTCATTGAGGAGGCTCATGACTCTACCTAGCCACTTATCCTGGAGCTAATGGGGCTGACCCCAACTAGGCATCAATTAGTCTTCTTCCAACTCAAGCGGTCTGAAAATTTCAGACATCTTGAGCAATAAGATGTGTCCTTTGTTCTCACCTTTTATAATCTCAACATCCCAAATCCCTTAGATATTAAAAAAACCCTATAATTACAAATGCAATTAAATAATTTTAAAGCCAAGTAAATTACTAAAACAGAAGGGCTCTGTAATGATAAAATTTGAGAGCAAAATATACTATTCATCTATCCATCTATCATCTATCTATCATCTATCTATCTATCTATCATCTATCTATCTACACACACATATATGGATATGATGAAAAAAGGAATAGTGTTTTTGTATAATTAGTAGGTACTGCAATTATTGATCTGTTTAGGTAAAAGAAATCATTGAATAGGAATTTGAGAGATTTTTCCATTTGAGAAACTTTCCATTGAAATGTAGTCTTTTATGACATGTAAAGGCAGGATGCAGTATGGTGTTACAGATAGGGCACAGAACTTGGAGTTAGGGAGTTGAGTTCAAATCCTGCCCAAGATATTTATTAGTCCTGTGATTCTGGGCAAGTCACTTAACTTATCTTGTTCCTAAATTTACTCATCTATAAAATGAGGAGGTTGGTCTCTGAGGTCCTTTACAACTCAAAAATATATGATCCTCTGAAATGGAAAGGAACCTACTGGATTTGCTCTACCTTCTACCCCTGACCCCTGTTTCTATCCCGTTGCTTTTATCCAAATAAGAAATATCAAAAGTCCAGCAATTTATTATCTAGAGCATTATTGTGCTAAAAGTACACCCAGAGAAACCTATGATAGTTTAAGTAACCCTAAATAACAATAAAATAAAAATCTTTCACTAGGATGCTATGAGGCTTGGGAAGATTAATTAAACCTTTACTATTTACTCCTGTCACTAGAGGGCAGCAACACAATACTCACATATTTGGGATCCCCTATGGGGAAAAGAAGGGGCTATGTATTTATTTGTTATTAAATCCAGTAAACTACATAGTTTTGAAGTTTCTACCATTCCATATATTGGGAGATTTCACATACCTCTGGCAGAGCTAATTTTCAGCTAAATGCTCAGTTCAATGTAGAAATCAATAGTAATTAGCAACCTAGTTCATTAGCTGATTAGTTAAGGATGGAACCTTCTGTTACCTAGCTTAATGAAACAACAAGCTCTCCTGTGTATTATTAGGGATCAGAATATCTACTCAGTTCTCTTGAGGGTGACAGAAATGACTTTCTACTTAGAGGAATTTAGACATGATGGGTTTAAAGTGGCTAATTGCAACTTAGTCATTCTGCATTCTTCCACTGGTGAAAAGCACAGGTGAAACAGTTGAGTTGTTCTATCTGAGGTCTATGAGGACAGCAGCTTACCAGAAAAAAAAACAAATTCAGGCCCTACATTTGAAGTGGTCTCATGGTGTTCCATAGTATTTTTATTACTTTTTAGCTAGCAACGCAAACATTTCTCTCCTTTCCACTCCCTCAAGGCACTCGTGCTTACACACACATACACACTGCAGGAGGGAATACACCTAAAGAATGTGTTAGCTTGGGAGTTTTCTGGAATGATTTTCCAGCTTCTTATTCATAGATCCTTCCACATACATTTTGACAATTGGAAAGGCACTGTTTCTAAATTAAACAGAAGCTATATGGGCCAGGGGATAGGGCACCGGAGTTGGGATTAGGAAGACCTGAGTTCAAATTTGGCTTTAAACACTTAACTGTGGAGCCCTGGACAAACCACTTAACCTCTGCCTGCCTCAGTTTCCTCATTACTAAAATGGAGGTTAATAAAAGCACACAACTTCCAAAGTTTTGTGAGGATAGATTGGAATACTATTTATAAACCTTAAAGTGTTATAAAAATGTCAGTGATTATTAATTTTATTTTTTATCATTATCATCTAGAATGATAAGGGATTGACATCCCAACAAGTACCTCTTCATATGCCTACAGACATACATTATCACATAAACATGACCTAGACTACGCTTCTATGACGGATACATGTAAAGACTACAGTCCCAAACCAAAAGAATCTCCTAGATTTGCTGATATCTGAAGAACATTAGCTACAGGAACATAGGATATTACAGAACCTGTAAATTTGAGGGGACCTCAGAAGTCATTTGGTACAATTTTCTCATTGTACAAGTGAGGAAGCCAAGGCCCAGAGAAACTAAATGTCTTAATCAAGAAGTTGTCACAGAAGTAATGAACTCATAATTTTTTTGTCATTCAGTTGTTTTTTCAGTCATGTCTGACTCTGTTTGACTACATTTGGGGTTTTCTTAGTAAAGATACTGAAATGGGTTGCCATTTCTTTCTCCAGCTCATTTTACAGATGAGGAACCTGAGGCAAACAGGGTTAAGTGGCTTGCCCAGGGTCACACAGTGTCTGAGGCCAAATTTGAACTCATGAAAATGAGTCTTCCTGACTCCAGATCCAACACTTTATTCACTGTGCCACATCCTTGCCCCAAGCTTATACTTTAGCAGCTCAGAAAAGACCAAAAACAAATAAATTATTTCAAAGATAGTTGTAGTTAATGCCAGAATCCAAAAAGAGGAAAAATCAGTATTCTTAGAGAAGAAATACAATATTATCACACAAATCAATCAGTACAGAAACCATAGCTACAAACTGTAAAACAGGTATATCAAAAATCCCATATGACTTTGGACTCTACTCTATAAGACTGCTGTATAATGAGGATTTTTTGATTGCATAGAGAAACAACCTCTAATAGACTGATGATGAATCCACCTTATTCTAAGGTTCACAGTTATTCAATTTTTGAGTGACTTTCCAAGGACTAGAATTCATTTATTTATTGTTTATAAACAAGGACAAAGAATCCACGAAACTGAAGTTCCATCTACTTTTAAAACAAAGAATTAGGTATTTTGACTCATAATCACCATGTTGTAAGTGGCAGGGTTTTTTGAACAAAAGAAATTTTACCTAAAATGTTCCTGGTGAAATATTACTGTCCAGACTATGAATTAGCAAACATCTTTTACAAGGTGATGATATAAAGGTGTGAAAGCGAAACAACCAACAATGGAGTCGATGGTTGCATTGGCTGAGCCAATGAGTCCTATTTGCACCATCATGAGCTGATGTCACTTGGGCATAGATGTTATGTTACCTGTTCATGAAGAATGCAATGAAAAAGCAATTATAATGTTTTTGTGAGTCCTAAATGATCATCCTCCTTCTACCCCCTCCACTAAGATGGAGATGACAACCAATATGACTTCCATTATACAACTGATCATAGATTTAGAGCATGGGACTTTATATACTATCTCTGTCACTGCTTTATTTTTTAATTAATTAATTAATTTATTTTTTAAAGCAATAGGAGTTAAGTAACTTGCTCAAGGTTACACGGCCAGTTATTTCTGGGTGTGGTGCTGAGTATTGGAGCCCAGATTTGATCCCCAGGTCATCCCGACACTGGAGCCGGTGCTCTTACTTGCTGAGCCACCTGGCTGCCCCTTTTAATTTATTTTTTGTTTTTTGGAGGGGGGAGGGCAGGGCAATTGGGGGTAAGTGCCTTGCCCAAGGTCACATGGCTAGTAAGGATGGATTTGAACTCGGGTCCTCCCGACTCCAGGGCCAGTGCTCTACTCATTGTACCACCTAGCCACCCTCTTTCACTGTTTTATAAACGAGAAAATTGAGGGTCAGAAAGATCAGGTGATTTAAGTGAGGTAATACAAGTAGTAATTAGTGGTGCCAGAATCTGAATCCAGGAAATCAGATTCCTATTCTACTGTTCTTTCTCACATACTACTCTGCTTCAAGTACCAAAATGTGCTGGGCATTGTCCTAGGCAGTGGGGATAAAAAGAAAAAACTGAAAATAATACCTTCCCTTAAGGTTCTTCCATGTTACTGGGAGCAGAGGAGGGTAAATCACATATACAAGTAAATATAAAGTATATTCAAAATAAATACAAAGTAATTTCATAAGAAAGAGGGAATTACTAGAACTTGGGGGCAGGGGAAAATCAAGAAAAGCCTATTAAATAACAGGCATTTGAACTGAACCTTTAGTCAGGGGCTTTGGATTTTAAGAGCTGGTGGTGAGGGCTGGCTAGGTAGCACAGTGAATAGAGCACTGTCCCTGGAGTCAGGAGGACCTGAGTTAAAATGTGACCTCAGACACTTAATACTTACTAGCTGTGTGACCTTGGGTAAGTCACTTAACCCCAATTGTCATGCCCTCCCCCCTCCAAAAAAGCAAAATAAAAAAGTGGTGGTAGTGAGCAGAGAGAACATTCCAGGCATGGATGACAGGATATGCAAAGGAATAGAGCCACGAAACAGAAATGATGCCTTCCTTAGCACATGTTTGATCCCTGGAAACTCCACCCACAGCTATGAAATAGATATATTATTTACTTTCAACTTTTAGCCACATACTACCAGTAATAGTAGCCTATCACTAAACAGCATTCTTAGTCCCCACAGTGACCCTGATTAGGAATCACACATTTTTTCTTAATGTGAATAAATAGGAAAGGGTGAGAGTGGTAGTAAGTAGCTCCAATTGGTACACATTTCCAGAATGGACACACTGGATACTCTTGGCAGATGGAAGCAGGAAGAAGAGACAGCTATTATTTTAACTTACTTAAGCTGAAAAATAGCCAGTAAAGGATTTTACTCTTGTGGTATCACAAATCTAAAACAGCTTGAACAGAAGGAGGGGAAAAGCCCCATTCTTCTTTGCTTTGGATAGGAATGGCCTCATTGTTACAGGTACAATCAGAAAACCAAGAATCTTGAAATCCACTTCTAGCTTTTTCATTAGGGTGCTGTGATGACCTTGGACTCCACTTCAGGTTGACATAAAACAGAGACAATGGTCCTTTCCACTCATAAACTATCTCCCCTCCTAGGGTGGTGTAAGGATAAAGGACAATGTCTGCAAAGTGCTTCGAGTTCTCTGAATAAAAGGCACAGTGGAAGAATAGAATATTACTGTATTATTCTTCTCATAAAGAGTGGGTGGAATTGCAAAGAGAAATCGTGTCAAAGATTTAAGGAAACTTAAAAGTCTGAGACTTTAAAAAGCTGGGATTATTAAAATGCCCCAGTTGTTTGACAAGGGAAAATTAAAATTGTTCTCCTGTTTCAAAAGACATAATGTGAAATTTTGATTCCCCCTCTGCACCCCCACAGATCTCTTCTAGGCACAGAACTTCTGTTGAAGTCAAGAGAGGTCCATGTGCAATGAAATGTCCTATAGAGCATGCAGTGAGATGAAGATGGTGTGCAGAAGCTGAGTTGTTATCAATTTGACCAAAATAAACACCTATAAAAATATATACATATATGTATATGTGTAGGTATATATATATGTACACGTATATGTGTGTGTATATATGTGTGTTGTACAGTTGCTTTTCAGTCATATCTGACTCTGAGATCACATTTGAGGTTTTCCTGGAAAAAATAATAGTGTGGTTTGCTATTTTCCTTCTTTGGCTCATTTTGCAGATGACGAAACTGAGGCAAACAAGTTAAGTGACTTGCCTGGGGTCACATAGCTAGTAAGTGTCTGAGAATGGATTTGACATCAGGATCTGACTCTGGGTCCAGCACTCAATGCATTGTACAACCTAGATGCCTCATATGTGTAGACATATATCCAAATTTAAAGCCTACTCTAAATGAGTGCTCCTTAAACTAGGAATACTCCTTTGTTTCTGATAACTGAGTTAGGAAGAGTTTAATGAGTTTCTTGATTCCTCTGCCACAAGTAAAATCAGGACTATGCTTTCCTTTTCATGGCATTGCTCTCTCTTGGTTTTCCTCTTACATATTTTACTGTTCCTTCTCAGGGTTTTCTGGATCATCATTTATGCCCCACACCCAAATGTGGATGTACTTCAAGGAAGTCCTGGAACTTCTTTTGTTCTGTCAATACTCTTTCTTGATTATCTCATCAGTCCCATTGATTCAATTATCATCTCTGCATAGGTGATTTCTAGATCCATACATACAGCCCTATTCTTTCCTGAGTTCCAGTTCTGGATCCATTTAGAATAAATGTCCCATCAGCATCTCAAACTAAGTATCTACCCTCAAAATTATTTGCCTTTTCTCACAAACCCATTCTTCTAATTTCCCTGTTTTTATAGGACATTACCTTCTAGTCATTCGGGTTTATAGCTTTGTAACCATCACTTACTTCTCCTTCTCTTACATCTCCCATATCCAAATGATTGCCAAATATTACTGTTTCTGCCTCCAATAATATTTCTCATATCCAACCTCTTCTCTTCATTCATATGGCCACCACCCTAGTTAAGGCCCTCATACTCTCTCATCTAGATTATTTAAATAGCCACATAATTGGTCCCCCTGCTTCAAGTCCCTCTCTTCTCTAATCTTCCACATAGTTTTCAAAGCAATATCCCTAAAACAAAAATCTTAACTGTAATCCAGTTAACATGAACCTTCCTACTCAACAAACTCCAAAGGCTCCCTATTATTTCTAGAATCAACTACAAACCCCCTTGTTAGCAACTTAAAGCCCTTTACAAGCCTCTCTGCAACCTTCCTTTCCAAGTTTAATATAAATTACTTCCCTTTATGCTTCTTTTTTAAAAATTTTTTTGGAGGGGGGAGGGCAGGGCAATTGGGGTTAAATGACTTGCCAAAGGTCACAGGCTAGTAAGTGTAGTAAGTGTTAAGTTAATTGTTAAAAAAAACCAAGATAATCATATATGTTAAAGTTTTAAGGGTGTCTGTCTGATATGAGAATTATGCATTTCAAGAGGAAAATAAAATTTATTGCAAAACAATTTTCAGTGACCTGTATATTACACAATAAATTTATTTTTGGAAGGGAAATGTCACATGATTAGCATAATAGACTGGCATACTTGTTAAGGGACATGGCTGGTAAGTGTTAAGTGTCTGAGGCTGGATTTGAACTCAGGTCCTCCTGACTCCAGGGCCAGTGCTCTATTGATTTGATTGCGCCACCCCCACCCCATACTTCTTAATGTCCCTATGTATAATATTCTACCTTCCAACTTTTGTAGTCTGTCCTGTCAACTACAAAAGTATGGAATATATTTTTTTTCCTCCCTGTCACCCCTTAGAACCCTCAATTTCTATCAAAGCTTAAATAAGTCCTTTCTTCTTTCTACCCAGTTACCAATGCCTCCTCCTCCCATAAATATCTTGTGTTTACTTTGTAAATTATCATATGTGTTTTCATATAAACATGGAATCTCCTTAAAAGAATATAGGCTCCTTGAGGGCAAGTACTATTTCATTTTTATTTTTTTACTCCCTGGAGTCTGGAACAGTGTCTGACATAAAGTAGACACTAAATAATTGTGTGGTTTATAAGTTTCTTGAGAGAAGAGACTGTTTTGTTTTTGTCTCTGTGTCCTCAGAGTTTAGCATAGTGCCTGAAAAATCATTGCTTTTTAATAAGTATTTACTGAATTGTTAAAAAAAAAAGCCCAAGATAATTATATGTGTTAAAGCTTTTAGGGTGTCTGATAAGAGAATTATGTACTTCAAGAGGAAAATAAAATTTATTGCAAATCAATTTCCAGTGACATGGATATTATATAATACATTTGTTTTTGGAAGGAAAATGTCTTATGATTAGCATAATAGACTGGTATACTTGTTAAGGGACAGTCATTTTATTTTATTTTATTTTGCTTTTTTTGAGGGGGGAAGGCTGGGAAAATGGGGTTGACTTGGCCAAGGTCATACGGCTGCTAAGTGTTAAGTGTCTGAGGCCATATTTGAACTCAGATCCTCCTGACTCCAAGGCTGGTGCTTTATTCACTGTGTCACCTAGCTGCCCCAAGTCATTTTATTTACATTCATTGCTACTAAAGATAGAGAATTAAGAAAAAGTGCTGGCCTAGCACCTGAATTGAAGACACTATTCAAATATCATGGAACCACATGGGATTACATGGGATTTAGCAGCTTCTACATTAAAGGGCCAGAGGGCTTAAAATATTCTGGAAGGCAAATTAGCTAGGATTGTAACCAAGAATCACCTACCCAACAAAACTGAGTATAATCCTTCAGGGAAAAAAATGTATATTTAATGAAATAGAGGACTTTCAAGTGTTCCTGATGAAAAGACCAGAGATGAAAAAAAATTGATATAAGATTCAAGAAAAACATATTAAAACATCAAGAGAAAATGTAAGAGATTCAATAAAGTTATTCCTACATGGCAAGATGATACTTGTAACTCTTCAGAACTTTACTGCTATTAGGGAAATTAGGAATTTACATAGAGAGTGTGGGTCTGAGATAACTATGATGAGAGGATAACCAAAAAAATAAAATGAAGGGTTAACAAAGAAGATTGCACTGAGAGAAGAGGGGAGAGACAGAATGGAGGAAATTATCTTACAGAAAAGAGACATAGAAGAGGTATTACAGTGAAGGGGAAGATGGAGGGGAAGGTAACACTTCAGCCTTACTCTCATCAGAATGTTCAAGGTGGGAATAACATACATAATTAGTTGAGCACAGAAATCAATCTTCTCCTATAGGGATGTAAAAAGGAACAGGAATAAGAGAGGAGTGAGAACTGACAGATGGGAAGGTGAATGGGTGGCACTGGTCAGAAGTAAAATACTTGTGAGGAGGGCTAGTGTAAAAGGCGAGAGAGAGAGAGAGAGAGAGAGAGAGAGAGAGAGAGAGAGAGAG
>NW_027187349.1:10148614-10193614 GCF_028583685.1 Petaurus breviceps papuanus
AGAGACAGAGACAGAGAGAGAGACAGAGAGAGAGACAGAGAGAGAGAGATAGAGAGACAGATAGAGAGAGACAGAGACAGAGACAGAGAGACAGAGAGAGACAGAGAGAGAGAGAGACAGAGAGAGAGACAGAGAGAGAGACAGAGAGAGACAGAGAGACAGAGAGAGAGACAGACAGAGACAGAGACAGAGACAGAGAGAGACAGAGACAGAGACAGAGAGAGAGAGAGACAGACAGACAGAGAGAGAGAGAGAGAGAGAGAGAGAGAGAGAGAGAGAGAGAGAGAGAGAGAGAGAGAGACAAGGGGAAAAGAGATGGAGGCAAATATAGTTATTTCTCATCACTCTAAATGTGGCCCATAAAATGGAAAAAGATAGCAGAATGGATTACAAACCAGAATCTTACAAGGTACTATTTACAAGACACACATTTGAAGTACATGGGCATGCACACACACACATGCACACATACACACACAGAGTAAAAGTAAAGGGCTATAGCTGATCTATTATGCTTCAGTTGAAGTAAAAAAAAATCAAAAATAGATCTGATTAAAGAGACAAAGAAAGAAACTGTATCTTGCTAAAAGTACCACAGACAGTGAAATAACATCAATACTAAACATATATGCAAAAAATAGTATAGCATTTAAATTTTTTAAAAAGTTAAATGATTTACAGGAAGAAATAGTAAAACTATATTACTGGGGACTCAAATTTCCCCTCTCAGAACTAGATAAATCTAAGCACAAAATAAATGAGAAGTTAAGGAGGTGACACGAATTTTGCAAAAGTTAGATATGATAAACCTATGGAGAAAACCAAATGGGAATAGACAGGGATATACTTTTTTTCTCAGTGGCATATGGCATGTACACAAATTCACCATGTATTCAGGAAGAAAAACCTCACAATCAAACACAGAAAAGCAGAAATATTAAAAGTACTCTTTTCATATCATAATGCAATAGAAATTGTATTCAATAAAAACCAGTGGGAAGATAGATTAAAAATTAATTGAAGGGGTGGCCAGGTGGCGCAGTGAGTAAGAGCACCGGCCCCAGAGTCAGGAGACCTGAGATCGAATCCAGGCTCAGATACTTAGCACCCAACAAGAAACACCTGGCCGTATTACCTTGAGCAAGTTACTTAACCCCAATTGTTTTAAAAAGAAAACTAATTGAAAACCAAATAATCTAATCTTAAAGAATAAGTGGTTCAAAGAATAAATCAGAGAAACAATCAATAATTTCATCAAAGAATTAAAATGAGACAGGTACCAAAATTTATAAGGCAAAGTCAAAGCAGTACGTAGAGGAAAATTTATATCTCTTAATGCTTAAACAATAAAATATAAAAAGAGATCAATGAATTGGACATACAGCTAAAAAAAAAAAACTAGGAAAAAAAACAAATTAAAAGTCTCCAATTAAACACTAAATTGGAAATCCTGAAAGTTTAAATGTGAGATTAGTAAAATTGAAAGATGACCTTTGAACTAATAAATAAAACTAAAAGCTAGTTTTATGGAAAAAACAAACAAACAACAAAATAGACAAACCATTGGTTAATCCATCAAATTGGTTAATTTGATTAAAAAGGGGGGAAAAGAAAATCAAATTACCAGTATCAAAAATGAAAGGGGGTAAATTCACCAACAATGAAGTGGAAATTAAAATAATTATGAGTTATTTTGCCCAATTGTATGCAAAATAAATCTTACAATGTAAGTGAAATGGATGAATATTTACAAAGCTATATATTGCTCAGAACAACAGAAAAGGAAATAGAAAAATTAAATTACTCCATCTTAAAAAAAAAAAAAACTTGAACAAGCCATCAATGAACTTCTTAAGAAAAAATCTCCAAGACCAGATGGATTCACAAGCAAATTCTACCAAACTTTTAAAGAACAATTAACCCTAATACTACATAAAGTATTTGGGAAAAAAAGGCAAAAAAGGAGTTTTACCAAATTCCTTTTACAACACAAATATGGCACTGCTACCTAAACCAAAAAGAGTGAAAATAGAGAAAGAAAGGTATATACTAATTTCCCTAAAGAATATTGATGCAAAAAATTTAGTAAAATACTAGTGAGGAGATTACACCAATATATCACAGGGATCATACATTATTACCAGGTGGGATTTATATCAGGAATTTAGGGCTAGTTCAATATAAGGAAAACTATCAGCATAATTGATCATATAAATAACAAAACTAACAAACTATGATTACTCAATAAATGCAGAAAAAAGCCTTTGACAAAATGCAACACTCATTTCTATTTAAAAACACCAGAGAACATAGGAATAAATGGAGCTTTCCTTAAGATTATAAGTAATATCTATCTAAAATCAGCATCAAGCATTAACTGTAAAGCCTTCCCAATAAGAGGGGAAGGAAGGATTCCATTACCACCACTATTATTCAATAATGTAATAGAAATGTTAGATATAAGAGAATATCAATTCTCTTCAATCTTCAATAAGAGAAAAAAGAAATTGAAAAAATTAGAATGGGCAATGAGGAAACAAAACTATGCATATGATACGATGATATACTTAGAGAATTCTGGAGAGTCAAATTATAAACTAGTTAAAATAATTAAGAACTTTAGTGAAGTTGCAGGATATAAAATAAACTTATATAAATCATTAGCATTTCTTTCTTGTTGCTGTTCTTGGGGGGGGGAGGCAAGGTAATTAAGGTTAAGTGACTTGCCCAAGGTCACACAGCTAGTTTAGTGTCAAGTGTCTGAGGCCAGGTTTGAACTCAGGTCCTCCTGATTTCAGGGCCAGTGCTCTATCCACTGTGCCACATAGCTGCCCCAACCATTAGTATTTCTACAGATCTCCACTGCATCCTGGACCATCTCTAGTCATCCTGATTGATATCTGGCCACTGAACCCAGATGACGCTAGAGGAGAAAGTGAGGCTGGTGACTTTTCACAGCCCTCCTCACTCACATCAAAGACAATTGCAAGTCATATAATCATCTCCCTGATATTAGTCCTCTTTGAGAATGAAGGACAAACCACAACCACACACACACAAAAAATTACCAACAAAGTTCAGCAAAAAGAGATAGAGAAATTCCATTTAAAATGGCACTAGACAACATAAAATACTTAGGAGTGTACCTGCCAAGACAAACCCAGGGACTACATGAATACAATTACAAAACACTTCACACAAATAAAGTAAGATATAAACAATTGGAAAAATATCAGTTATTCATGGGTTGGCCAAGTCAATATAATAAAAATGACACTTCTACTTAAATTAATATTCTTGTTCAGTGTCATACCAATCAAACTACCAAAAAATTTTAGAGCCAGAACAATTAATATCAAAATTCATCTGGAAGAAAAACAGGTCAAGAATATCAAGGCAACCAATAAAAAAATGTGAAGGAAAGTTGCTAGCTGTACCAGATCACAGATTGTATTTTAAAACAGTGATACTGGCTAAGAAATAGTGGAACCAATGGAATAGGTTAGGCACACAACACATTGTACTAAGTGACCATTGTAGTCTAGTTTTTCATAAACCCAAAGATTCAAGCTTTTGGGACAAAAACTCATTATATGACAAAAATGACTAGGAAAATAAGAAATCAGTTTGGCAGGACCTAAGTATAGAACATCTCACACCATATACTATCATAAAGTCAAAATGGGTACAGGATTTAGACATAAAGAGTGATACCATAATCAAATTTAAAAAGAATTGGACAGTTTACCCATGTGGTTTATGGATAAGGGAAGAATTTAGGATTAAACAAGATATAGGGAGCATTACACAATATAAAATGGATAATTTAGATTACATTAAATTAAAATGGTTTTGTACAAACAAAACCAATGCAACCAAGATTAGAAGAAAAGCACAAAACTGGGGGAATTTTTTTATAGAAAGTATCTCTAATAAAGGTCTCATTTCTCAAATACAGAGAAAAATGAGTCAAATTTATAATATAAGTCATTTCCCAATTGATAAATGGTGAAAGGTTATGAACACGTAGTTTTCAGACAAAGAAATCAAAGCTATCTATAGTCTTATGAAAAAATTCTCTAAATCACTATTGATAAAAAATGCAAATTAAAACAAGTCTGAGGTACCACCTTACACCTATCAGATTGGCTAATATGACAGAAAAGGAATATGATAAATGTTAGAGGGGATGTGGAAAACTGGAACACTAATGCACTGTTGGTAGAGTTGTAAACTGATCCAACCATTCTACCGAGTAATCTGGAACTATGCTCAAAGGACTAAAAAGCTGTGTTTACCCAATGATCGAGCAATACAACTACTCGGTCTTTATCTTAAAGAGATAAAAAAGCAGGATAGGGGGAGGGGGAACCAATCTGTATAAAAATGCTCTTCTATTGGAGGCAGATAATTAGCTATCAAGGGTATGCCCATCAATCAGAGAATGGCTAAACAAATTGTGATATATGATTGTAATGGAATATTATTGTGCTATAATAAAAGATGAACAGGATGATTTCAGAAAAATCTGAAAAGACTTATATGAACTGAAGCAGAGTAAAGAGAACCAAACAAAAACAAAATAAAACCACTGTACAAAATAACAGCAATACTGCGCGATGAATAGCTGTAAATGACTTGGCTGTTCTCAGAAATACAATAATCCAAGACAATCTCAAAGGATTCTTGATCAAAATTGCTATCTACCTCCACAGAAAAAATTGATGTCATCTGAGTACAGACTGAACCATACTATTTTTCATTGTCTTTCTTTTTTTTTTTTTTAACACTATTGTATATGTATAATTTACATCAGATTGCTTATCCCCTCAGGAAGGGAAAATGGGAGGCAGTGAGGGAAAGCATTTGGAACTCAAACTTAAAAAAAAGTGCTAAAATTTGTTTTATGTGTCATCGGGAGGGGGAAACAATATTTTTAATAAAAAGAAAGTTCTGGCTCTGAAATCAGAAACCCTGGGTTCAGGTTTGTACTCTGACATTTACTTTCTGTGTGATCTTTCACAAGTCACTTAAGCTCCTCACACCTTAGTTTTCTCATCTATAAAATGAAGGAATTAGACTAGAGGGCCTCTGAGGTTTTTTCCAGATCTAAATCTATCATCCTGAAAAAGACATTTACCTATTGCAGTGAGAGTCAAGAAGTTTAACTTTGTATGAATTTCTGACATTATAGAGAAAGTCTTACACATTTGAACATTAGAAGCTTACTTTTTGTGCATGTGAGATTTGGCTGCTTTAAAAAAATATTCCTTGGGGAGGCTAGGTGGTGCAGTAAGAGCGCCGGCCGGGCGTTGGGAGACTGGAGATCGGTTCTGGCCTCAGATACTTAGCACCCACACAAAATAACTGTCTGTGTAACCTTGAGCAAGTTACTTAACCCCAATTGCTTTAAAAAAAATAATATTCCTCTTAGGTTTGAGTATTGTCTTACCTAAAAGTATTTTATAATTGCTAATTCTTTCCATTTTAATTGCAATCACAGAAAAAAGGAACTTTCCCCCACCCAAATGTACATTTGCAGAGTTATATGTAAAAACAGTTAAGAATCCAAGTTAAGTGACTTGCATAGGATGTCATTGCTAGTATCTGTCAGAGGAGAGACTGGAACCCTGGTTTCCTGATTTTAAGCTTAGCATACTATTGACTGCAATGTTATTGTTAATGTTGTTCAGTAATTTTTCAGTTGTGTTGACTCTTTGTGACTCCATTTGGAATTTTCTTGGCAAAGATACTGGAGTGGTTTGCCAGGTCTTTCTCCAGCTCATTTAATAGTTGGGGAAACTGAAGCAAGCAGGGTCAAGTGACTGGCTCAGAGTCACATAGCTAGTAAGTATCTGAGGCCAAATTTAAATTCAGATCCTCCTGACTCCAGGCCTGACACTATCCATTGTGCCACCTAGCTGTCCCAGATAATAAAATCTACTTCCTAAAAGGTTTTTGCAAGGATCAAATGATAATATATGAAAAGCACTTAGCACAGTGCTTGGAACAAAGTAGGTGCTAATAAATGTTTATTGATTGATTGAAACAGAGGAATTGGTAAGAGGCTAAGAATTTTGGGAAAAACTAATAAGTTCTGTTTTGGACAAATTGAGTTTGGAGAAGCCTATATTCAACTCAGTCGAAAATTTTAAACAATCTGTTTCTCTTCTTTCTTATTTTCTTCTCTCAACTTCTATTCCACTAAAAATTAAGAGCATAATTTAGCTGTTCTCTCTTTTTTTCCTTATTCATTAATCCAGCAACTATAGTGCTGGGAATGCTCACTGCATTTTATCTTCAGTTAAAAGGAAGATATGGGAATTCATGATGAAAACAGAAAATGGAGAGGTCAGGGCATATGCCCCAAAGTCCTTGTTACAGGCCTACATCATCCATGCCAATATTTTGGCACCTACATCTATAGCATCCTCAGGCATATTTACATAGGTAATAGCTTCAGATGAAGTACTTTGTAAATGCAACTACTGTTATCATGTCATGTAGAGAATCCTCACAGAATTTACTCAAGATCTGTTAGTACCATCTAAAAGCTGAATTCATAGGAACGCCTTGCCTTGAGTTTAGTGTTCGTCAAATCTCAGTTCAGGTAATCATCAAAAGAAATAAAAATAAATATTGTAATTCCATGACTGCTAGTCCTTGCAGGCTGAAACTTGGGCACACAGAACAGATGTGTCCTAAGCATTCTCAGTCACCACAAACTCATATGATTAGGTTAAAGAGCTGGCACTATCTCTAGGGCTTTCTTTTTTCTTCTTAAATAATACTTTAGTTTTTCCAGTTACATGTAAAGACAATCTTAACATTCATTTCTTTTTAGTTTCAGTTTTTTTTCCTCTCCTTCCTTCCCCCTTCTTTCTTTCCCCTTTCCTAAAATGGTAAGCAATTCGATATAGGTTATTTACATACAATCATTCAAACATATTTCCATATTAATCATGTTATAAAAGAAGAAACAGAATAAAAGGAAAAAAACAACACACAAAAAGTAAAAATAGCATGTTTCAATCTGTCTTTAGACTCTATCAGTTCTTTCTCTGTATGTCAATAGAATTTTCCATCATGAGTCTTTTGGAATTGTCTTAGATCACTATATTACTGAGAAGAGCTAAGTTGGTCATAGTTATCATCACATAAATGTTGCTGTTACTTTGTACAATGTTCTTCTGGTTCTGCCCACTTCACTTTGCATCAGTTCATGTAAGTCTTTCTGAAAGTTTTTCTGTAATATGTAGGGTTTTCTTTCAAGACATAAGTGAGCAACTTTGATATTTAAAGAAATAGCATTTTAATTATTTAATTAATCAGCAAATGTATTGTATACCTAGGTACTAGGCACTGTCTTAGAGTTAGAAACTAAAACATATCAATCTATTGATAGATAGATCTATTATCTATCCAATAGTTCCTGTCCTTAAGGAGCTTACACTCTATTTAATAAAAAATATAATCATCATCATTTGGATTTCTAAGTGGAAAAAGAAATGAGAGTCCAAAGCAGCAGTCTCACATTCACATCATCTCTTAAAACATGTTTATAATGAATTATATTTGCTTTGTTTTCATGACAGAAGCTCAGTGATAACAGGGGTTTCTTTGTTATTACTGTCTTAAATATAGCCCTTATTCCATCGCTTCTTTGTGACTGGAATGCTAGCAACAACCGGTTGCTAGTTGGACACAAACTCTGCCGAGTCTTACTAACCTTTATCTTGAAGAAGTACCCAACAAATAGACTATATCTGTTGCCTGAATACCAACCTAGCTAAGTATGGAAAGGTTCATCATTGGAATGTTTGCCCTATTCTCTACTATAGAATTTTGCCACTCAGGAATACTGTCTCCTAAGGAAACAAAGTGGAGCCAATAAAATAGATTGCTGAACTTGGAGTTGGGAAGACCAGAGTTCAAATTCTGCCTCTGACACTTGGCATTGGATATATCACTTAGTCTCCTTGACGTTAGTTTTCCTTATCTGTAAAAAAAGGGGATGAAAATGATACCTACCTCACAGAATTGTGAAGATTAATGAGATAATATCGAAATCACTTGTAAAACTTAAAGTATTATATAAATGCTATTATTATTATGTGAAAGGCTCTTTGTACACCTTAAAGTTCCGTATACATGTTGGCCATTTTTTGGAGACTGCATTTGAAACATTATTAGGACATTATAGTTGTCTATTGATCTTAAATTATTTTTAAAACATATTTGTGGGTCAGAGATAGATGGCTTACTTTATGCCAGAGAATGCAAATAGATTGATGTGGTTAAATCACAATAGAAAATAAATTCTTAAAAAGGAACAATATTTTATTGATGAATGAAAGTGATATATTTAATATATACTTTTAAATGCCTCTTACACAGCAAGTTCATACTTACCTCAATGGATAGTGTTGACACATAATCAATGAAAAAGCATTCATTGTATGTTTGCCATATGTATGGTGCTGTGAGGGATGCAAAGTGCAAGTACAGGTCACTGTCTTAAAGGAGTTTATAATCCAGGGCCCAAACAGTCTGATGAATAAGTCGGATATCCTTCTGTGTCAAAGACTGTCTCAATTTTATATTTATAGCTCCAATACCTAACCCAACTCTTGGCACATAGTAGGTGTTTAATTCACATTTAATGATTATTGGTTAGTGGTACAGACAAAACAAAGACACAAGGAACAAAGATGACTCAGTTTTACCTGAGACAACATTACAAATAGCACAGCAAAGGGGGTAGAATGACCTTGAAAAATAACCTTGAATAATTATGTGTCTAATCGTATACTACTAGATGGAATGTGTGTGTGTGTGTGTGTGTGTGTGTGTGTGTGTTAAAGCATCTAAGGGCTAAACTATCTGGCATTCAGTACAATTACAACAAAAGATCCGAGAAGGGAGAGACCGGCCTGGTCTGGAGCCTGTGAAAGGACTTCATGGGGGAGGGAGGAGTTGAACCTGTTCCTGACCTTTCCTCTTCCTTCCTATCCCACATGTCCTCTTATCAAGTTCTTGGGTTTTGTTCGACAGTCTAGTTTTACTGTCTGTGTCCTAAGACTGATGTAAATGCCTGCACAAAGACTGGAGACTGATATTCATTCCCTTTTCAACTGCCTCCAAACACTTATCATGCTGGCTCCAGTGAAGTCCATTGTTATTATTGCTATTTTCATGCCAAGGGCACGAGAGAGATATTTATCTTTGGCTACAGCAGCAATTTAAAATATAAGCCTTTACTTGGCAATAAATAGACTATAGCAAGAACACAACTATCAACCATGAGAGGATGAGGGGTAGTTTTCTACAAGAGCAAATTTTGCCATGACCTTCAGAAATATCCTCGGAGGAGGTTTACCCCCGTGGCATGATGGCCACCATCCATTTAGTCATATAAATAGATCCAGTTGCTGGTTGTGACAAAGGACAGGGGGTGAGTATATCAGGAAGATACTGAGTGACCACAATTGGACAACGTTCTATTTGCAAGAGAATAGGGCTGGTTCATTTGTGAGACCATCCAAGGTAGCCCCTGTTTCTGTCTGCCACTATATCACAACACAACACCAGAATCAGGGTTCATTTTGCCTGCGAAGTTTTTCTTTTTCTTCTTTTTTTTTTTTTTAAAGCAATCGGGGTTAATTAACTTGCTCAAGGTCACACAGCCAGGTGTTTCTGGGTGGATGCTAAGTGTCTGAGCCCGGATTCGATCCCCCACGCCATCCCAACACGAGGGCCGGTGCTCTTACTTGCTATGCTACCTGATTGCCCTGCCTGGGAAGTTTTTCAAACAACCATTTCAACAAAGACCAAGATGAAGCTGTCTCTGCTCCCCAAGGAGCCTACATTCTCCAAGGAGAATGCAATATGTATAGAAACAGGTATGTTTCAAGGCAAACTGAGAAAGAAGCTTTAACAATTGGGGTATTGAGAAAATCTTCCCTGAGAAAGTAGTACTATGGTAAAGCCTTGAAAGAAGACAAAGGTTCTTAGAAATAGGGATTCAAAATTAGTACCTTCTGGACATATAGAGGAACAGTCAATGCAAATGCACAGAGATGGGAGATGAAGTATTGAATTAAGGGAACCCCTACTAGTGCAGTTTTGCTAGAATTTAGAGCTCAGGAAGGGGAGAAGTATGAACTAGGACTGGAAAAGTAGGTAAGAGTCAGCTTATGGAAGGCATTAAAAGTCAAGATATAATTCTGTGTTGGTTGGTTGTTATCTGTCATTCTCGGAGAGGACCAAACTGACATCACTATGCTAGAATCAAATTTCAGTGTGTTTGACTATAACTGATCAGACCAATACGAGCTCAAAATGCTCTACCACAGATTGGGCACAAATAGTCCCTGCGAACATCTAAATTTCCTCATCCTGCATTTCCTTTGAGCTGTCTCAATTCTGCTTTGCTCATAGAGCACAGCACCTTCTCTGATGTGGGCACACCATGGTGAACGGTCCTCTGTCAGTGTCTTCCATGTCATATGATCAATTCCAAAGTTCTTAAGAGAGACCTTGAGAGTGTCCTTGTATTGCTTTCTCTGCACACCATGTGAGCGCCCTGTATGAGTTCTCCATAAAATAGTCTTTTTGGCAAGTATACATTTTGCATTTGACCAATGGGACCAGCCCATCAGAATTGTGCTCTCTGAAGCAGAGTTTGAATGCTTGGCAGTTTAGTCCAAGTAAGGACCTCAGTGTCTGGTACACATTGACAGTGGGGCTGACACATACATTGCAAGCTCAGTATTCGGGAGGCTCTGAAGGAAAGTATGGGAAAGAAGAGGTATTAGACTGACTGCTGAACTGAAGGTCTGTAGAGCCATTGTGCTGGCCTCATTGTTGTATGCCTGTGAAGCCCGGACAGTCTACCAGTGCCATGCCAGGAAACTGAATCACTTCAATTTAAATTGTCTTAGGAAGATTATTTTGCGTGACTTGTATGGAAATGTTATCTCACCTTATAGGGAACAATTAGCAATATCCCAATACAATCACATTAAAGATAGGAGTTGCCTTTAAAAAGTGCCTCTCACAACCAGGAATATGCTATCCTCTAATGCTGGAAGCAGAATATTTTCGTGCTTGGGATACTACACATAATTTAATTATCTTATTGTCTGGATGGCAATTGTTATACCTATAGACACTGAAGGGCCCCAAATACTTTATTTCTTTATTTTTTCTTTTTTTGGAGGGCAATTGGGGTTAAGTGACTTGCCCAAAGTCACACAGCTAGTAAGTGTGTTAAGTGTCTGAGGCCAGATTTGAACTCAGGTCCTCCTGACTCCAGGGCTGGTGCTCTGTTCCCTGCGCCACCTTGCTGCCCCCCCCAATATTTAATTTCTTAAATAAGTATCCAGTCATAGTAATTTCCTTGACCTTTTGTTGGCATAAAATAGTCTGATTTGTGTATTACTTGAAAAAAATGTTTGTTTTTTTCCCTCAGTTTTAAATTATGCTTTTAAGGCATTGCATATTTGAGCAAAGAAGAACATCACCTATTTTTTGTTGAACACTTTAATTCCTCACTGAGGCTGTATATTCTTAAACTCCAGGATCTTCTCTTAGCATGTTTCGCCTTCTGTGTGTGACAAGTGTCAAGTGATACATGGAAAAACCTTGCCTCTTCATGACAAAATAA
Source organism: Petaurus breviceps papuanus (assembly GCF_028583685.1). Lineage (NCBI taxonomy): Eukaryota > Metazoa > Chordata > Mammalia > Diprotodontia > Petauridae > Petaurus > Petaurus breviceps. The sequence goes on from NW_027187349.1 coordinate 10,160,283, forward strand.
CAGATAGTAAGCCTGTAAAGATTTAGCCAAGTATTTCTGAGGCAAGGATATTGATATTGAACTTGCTGACCTTCATTGACCTAGAGGTAAGATTTCTTGGAAGTGAACCTTGAGGTGAACTGGGAACAGGGAGAAGGAGGAGACTTGACAGATGTGCAGTGGGAGGTTTTCCACGCATAGGGAATAACACAGGAGAAGGCGGGGAAGTGGGAGTGGGATGAGGGAACTCAAGAGACTGAGCAAGCATTTGTTTGACTAGAGTGAAGGAAGCTGACAGAGGCGTAGGAGGAGGTAAGAGTGATGCCATTGACAGGGACAGACTCTTCGATGGCCTTGCAATAAAAAGGCAGTCACCTGAATTATGCATGGAAAAAATAATCACCAAAGTGATCATTATGGCACAGAAGTAGTGCTGAGTTCTTAAAGACTGTGTCAATGGAATAGAAATAACAACAGTAATAATCACAAGTGGTAAGTATCAGAGACAGGATTTTAACCCAAACCTTCTTAACTCCAACTCCAGAACATTAATATAGTGCTTTAGGATTTTGAAGTCCTTTGTACACATTATATTTGAACCCTGCAAAAATGATGAGAGGTAGGCATTTTTTATTTTACAAACTTTGTAGATGAGGGAACTGAGGTAAGAGGAAATTAAGTGGCTTATGGTCACATAAGGAGGAAGTATTTTTTCTTCATTTTAAATTCAAGATAGGATTTGAACTTAGGTCTCATCAACAAAGAGCTGGTCACCATGTTGTAATGTTCTCCCTACAAATGACAAACATACCACCCCCTCAAAAAAATCTTTAGTTTTCTATTCTATTTCTTCAACTTAATTGAAACCTGGATTTCCCCTGAGGATCTCCTGAAACCCTCTACTCTAAAGTTCACTTCTATTCCTCCTATATATAGGGCCAATAGAGAGGGGTTGGATACACTAAGGTCCCTATCACTGTTTCTAGACATGGAGTTCTCAAGCTTCTGTGTTAACTTTTGGCAATCTGGTGAAGTCCAAGGTTACACAGGTACTAAGTGGCAAAACCTGGTTTTATACCCAGTTCCTCTGACCCAATATTCCTTCCAAAGAGCCAGCAGCCCATACTTAACACCTAATTCAAATGCCCCCTCTATCATCCCTCCCATCTCTACTTTTCTTCTTTGAATTTAATACAGCATTCTGCTTGGACATCTTTTACATGTTCTCTATGTATTATTTTATATTATGACAGTTTTTCTGTCTTTTACCTCCACTAAACTGTGAGATCGATAGGGGCAGCAATCATATATTATTTATACTTCTCTCCCTCCCCCAGTGTTTTGCATACTGTAGGTGCATAATAAATGTCTAGCAAATTGAATTAGGCATACTTTTGTTTGGAAGCCAAGTTCTAATAGTCTTGAAATTAGATCATTTTCATATGAAAGGCTCTACTTAGTTGTACTTAAAAAAAACTTAACCTGTTAAAATATAAATATTAAATACTGAAAATAATATTAGGTGAATTTATTCCAATAAAAAAGTTGAAATGATACAGAACTGAAAATATTAGAAATATAAAATATAATCTTAGAGCAAATATAAATTGGCTAATTCCACAGACATTTTTAGTCAAATGTCCATTCAATTCTCATTCAGTTTTTAAATACACACATTTACGCATAAAGTTATACATTGCTTCTGGCAAAAGTTAAAAAATACCCTAAAGTTTCTTAAACTATGAGAAGCAGGTTTTAAAAACACCATAAGACTGTCACATTCCACCTTACCCCTTTCATGCCTGTATCCATGCTTTAAAAGGTATTAGTAGCATAAATTTTTTAAAAAAATATACCAATTATTAAAGCATCTTGTTATACAAAGCATGTCCAGTATACTTTTTTCCCCCATTTTAGGGCTCTCTGGCATGTTGCTTGGTTCCTTTCCTCCCTTTTACTGCTTGATATGACCATTTTTTTTTGCTTCATAATTCTTTGGTTGCCATTACTTTGATCTGTCCCTTTGCTGAAAAAAATCTTTCAAGTCTATTTTAACATTGAATTTTCAATTTCTTTCAATTTTATGTATACATACAGTAAGACAGAAACTGTACACAGAATGCATATATGAATGCATACATGTACACAGGCTCCCATACATGTACACTCCCAGACAACCATGTTCACTTTCACACCAATGCATACAATGCATTTTTTCACTCTAAACTACCAGTATCTTTCCTGTCCACAAGATATTCATGTTTTAAGGGTTTATATCCCTATAAGCATGTAGCCTAAAGTAGCAATGACATCTCAGACCAATTCTGCTTAGCAGAATTTGCAGACAGCTAGTCAGCCTCCATTGAAGAGCTTACTATCTGCCAACTACCCTGCTAAGCACTGAAGACATAAAGGGGGAAATTATCCCTGATTTCAAAGAGTTTTTAATGGGGAAGATAACATGCCAAATAAATATGTACATAAAAGATGCACATGATATAAATCAAATCAATCAAAAACATTCATTAAGCACCTACTATGCTCCAGGTACTGTGATCAGCACTGAGATGGAAAGGGGGGGGGGAAATCCATGATTTCAAGGAACTTCTAATAGGGAAGATAACATAGCAAATATATATGTACATAAAATATACACACAGTGTAAATTAAATCAGTCAATAAACATTTATTAAGTACCTACTATGTGCCAGATACTAGTAAGTGCTAAGAATGCAAAAAGGCAATCCCTGGCCTCAAGGAGCTTACAATCTAATAGGGGAGACAACATATAAACAAATGTACATGATGAAAGCTATATACAGGACAAATAGGAAATAATTAACAAAGGGAAACAAAGAAAGAATTAAAAAGAGTTGGGGAAGGCTAGGTAATCTAGAGGAAAAGAACTAACAAGAAGGTATGGAGAGGGACCAGGAAAGTCCTGCAGAAGGTGAGATTTCAACTGATTCTTGAAGGAAACCAGCTAGGAAAAAGGAGGTGTTGGAGGTAAGGAAGGAGAGGAATCCAGGCAGTACAAAAGCATGGAATTAGGAGATGATATGTAGCATATGAAGAATCATATAGAGACTAATGTATCTGGATGACAGAGTGCATGAAGGGGAGTAACATGTAAGACTTGAGATATAGGAAGGATCAAGTTACTAAGGGCCTTGAATGTCAAACTTTGGAATAGGGGCCAGCTGTTTATTGAGAAAGAGGGCAAAGTCACTTTGTTAGCTAAGCAGACAATATCTTTAATCTGATGCCCACAAGGAAAAAGAGACATCTAGGACCCTAGACCAGTAGAGATAGCTGCCCTAGCAGAAAGTGGAAAGGACTGGAAGACAGCTGCCATTGTTCTCTTTCCAGAATAGGGGAGGGCAAGTAAGGTGAATTTAGCCACCTCAATCGTCATCTAATCCAGAATGTTTTCTACCAGAGTCTTGGGTCAACTCAGGATACAAGAAGGAAGGAAAAGTGCCATTAATGATGTTTCCAGGAATTTCTAAGGCTAAAGAAGCAGAGAGGATGAATGAGCTAACCTTATTTGTGGGTGGAGAAAAGCCCCTTAATAAGATAAAATGTTAAGTTGGTGAATGGACCTAATGACACCCTCAAAGCATCAGTGAATGTTATTCCTTTGGATTAAAGTATAAAAGGTCCCTGGCAACTCAAAGAAATAGTACCTGGGGACAGTACAACATTATTGTAGTATCCCTCATTAATAGCTTAATTAAAATAAATTCCTCTGCTTAACTAACCAGTCTCCTAGCAGGATTCTGATAGAATGGGATATAGGAAAAGTAAATTTTGAATGTGATTAAGAGGACAAAGAAAGATGCAGTGTTCATTGGGGTGCATTGCTAGTTAGGGGACTGAATGAGGATGCTGGGTACCTAGAAAAACATGCCCTTTAATGAATTTGCTTGCAAATTAAATAATGTAGCCCGCTTCCTCTGAATTTGGGGGATCCTTGATATTACATGCTAGAATTTCAGCATATACTATTGTAGTAGGGATTTTTATTTACTCTCTTCTCTCTGTGAAGAGAATGCTTCCCTCCATATAGCCCAACAGGTAAGGGTAAACAGTCCTATACAATTTGAATCCCCTCTCCCACCCCCCCACCCCTCCCCTCACCCCTTTCTCCCACATACATACTTGTACAGAATCCTGGGCGTGCCTGGAGGGCCAAATTTAGGAGGAGGAAGGAAAAAGTTGTGGATATTTTGTGATCTTAGAAATGCTGATATTGGCAGGAAATATACCTCTTGGGTGATGGTAGAGGAAAGGAGATAACAGACTGTGGTTTAGTCATGTCTAATCTACAACTGAAGTTAATGATAAAGACCCTATTTCAAACTAATCACAAGAAAGAACAACAATAACTAAAATTTCCATTTTAAGGTTTGCAAAAAAGTGCATTGCTTTTCTTAGACTTTTTTTTTTTTTGGTGAGGCCATAGGTGATCAGGAAATAGAACAAAGAGGAGTTTCAGAGTACAGTTATGTCTTTCACATAGCAACTTTCCCCATCACAGTTTCAATATATGGAAGGCCAGCATAAGAAATTAAATGAGAATTTTGGGGGAGTTTTGCAAAAGCCTCTAGTGACATGTGAAGGCCAGCAGATGACAGAAAAAGTTTAGAAACACAGAAATGCACAATATATATGTATTATTGTATAATATCAACATATTTTATCTTTTAGTACTACAATTATTCAGCTTTCTTTCCAGATCTCGGGGATACTGCATCACAAATCCCTGCCAAGTGGAAGGACTAACTGTAAAGTCACCCTAGCCAATCCCAGCATTTTAGCTGTAACACTGAACTGATAAGAACTAGGTTATATTTACCCACTGTACCATTCTTCCCCATCCCCACCTTTATTTAGGCTCTGGACACAAGAACAAAATTTGCCTTTGGGAAAGTGGTTCATAATGCCACCTGTTGAATGCTTTGGAGAATTTCAGGTAGAATGACAAAGGAGAATTACTGTATATCCAGTTGTTACAGTAACATTCTTCATTACAGAACTGTGTGGTTTAGCATGATAGATGAATAAATTTAGAAGTCATTCATTCAGTCTAATTCCTTTATGATACAAAAGATACAAATAAAGCAGATATTAAGCAGAAAAGTGGGGATTTGAAACCAACTCCTCTGACTTTAGCTAGATTGGCACAATGGAGAGAGCATGTAGCCTGGAGTCAGGATGACCTGAGTTCAAATGTTATCTCAGATACTCATTAGCTGTGTGACCCTGGGCAAGTCATTTAACCTCTGTTTGTGTCAGTTTTCTCAATTCTAAAATGGGGATAATAATAGCACCTGTCTCCCAGGGTGTGAGAATCAAATGATGTATTTGCAAAATGCTTAGCACAATTCACACATGACAAATGCTCAAATGGTGGTCAGAAGAAGCTATACAAGGACATTCTCAAGGTCTCTCTGAAGAATTTTGGAATTGATTGCATGACATGGGAGACACTGGCATAGGACTGCTCAGCATGGCATGCCCACATCAGAGAAGGTGCTGTGCTCTATGAGCAAAGCAGAATTGAAGCAGCTCAAAAGATATGCGAGATGCACAAATTTAGAAAATCCATCCCAAATGTTTACATGGACTATTTGTGCCAGCCAGTGGTTAAACATTCTGAGCTTGTATTGGTCTGATCAATTACATCTGGAAACCTTATGCCTTGACTCTAACATAGTGATATCATTTTGATCCTCTGAGAATGAAGGACACCCACCAACCAACCAGCACAATGCCTGGAACATAGTTGTTTCTATGTAAGCATTAGCTATTATCATTATTATTATTATCATTAAAACTTGCTTCCTCATCACTGTACCATGCTTAATTCAGTATTAAGGAGATCAATTTGGGGCACTGTACACAGAGCTTAGTTATTAAGGTACTAAAAGCAAGGACTTTTAGTCCTAACTAAATGACAAATTTCCTCTAGAATGTGGTCTCCTAGTATGGACCTCAAGAACAGCATTATCAGAAGTGTCCAGCAAATTTTCATCCATTTAATCATTTCCAATCTTCACCTACTATATAGTTTTAAAAAATAAAATAATAAATACCTCCATAGTTTTATTTCCCAATCATTTGCATTTCATGATCTATTTTTTATAACACAAAGTACCTGGTGCATTTACATTAGATGTCAAGAAACTGTTTCTTGGTATTTCATAAAGAGTATGGGCAACTTCTATTAAGTAGTATAGGTATTATTTAAATTTATAATCATGAAAGAATATATTCCTAATCCATAAGAAATTTTCCCCCTTTGAAGTTCTGGTATTTATTTGTAGATAACTGATTCTAATGTAGGGTAAAATGCATGCTAATAACATTTGATTAGAAATAATTTACTGAACAATAGACACTGATTCTTCTCTAAACTTTTTCTTGCTCAGTTTTCACATAACTTTAAAAAAACAAGGCATGGCAAATAAGCAAGGAAAAAAATAATTTATAGCTTTTTTCTCAATTGCTGGCATTGCTTTTGCTGTGTTATACAAGGCTAAACATCTCTTGATTGCTGAAAACTATGGAAGGTTAGCACATACAAGAAAAACAATTGAGACTTACTCATAAAATTGTCAAAGACAAAGTAAGAAGTGAGAAAGAACATATGTCTCCCCTAAAAGCCTTTCTTGACCTTCATACAAAACTTCTCTACATTCTTTCCAGTCCAAAATCATCAATTCGAATTTAGTGTTGTGATGTGTGTTGTAAATCTTAATTTTTTAAGTTTAGTTTGGTTTTCCATTTTACCTAATTAACCATATGAACAATAAAAATAAATCCTCCAATTTCCTTGGCTCCTGAAGTAATTTAGGATAAATTATTTTTAAAATTTCACAAGTGCTAACTTCTTTAAAAACAAACTATTGGCACACTTTTCTGGGGGGAAAATGTTCATGGAAACCTATGTGTCATTCATAAGACAGATGAAGTCGACGCTCATAGAATAAACACCATCAAATGTATGTAAGAACTAAAAAATGTGAGCTATATTTTAATCTTAACATGTATCTAACTGGTTATCGACAGTGGGTGGCAAGAAAATCATCCCTCTCTGACAATCATCTGTCCCTAGATGATTTATTTATCAAAAACGTGTTTCACAGATGGACTGTAGCCTTCTCCTAGAAAACTAAAGCTAAGTATCTCTAGGAAAGCCTGAAGCTGAGGCATATACATTTACACATACACACCCACACATATCATAGGCTTCTGTCCGTAACTATGTATCATAGTCCTCGGTTTTTAAAGATGAAACTACCAACAGTGGTATCAGATCTTCCAAATGTTTATATTGGCAAACATTATATTTCTAAAGCATTCTTTAAAATGCTATTTTATTAATTCATTACAATCATTTTTAAAAGCATATATTACACCAAGTCCCAATCATGTGGTCAGGTACTATGCTAGGTCCTTGGGATACAATGAAAAAAAAAAAACCCAGTCTGATCTCAGGAAGCTTATATTCTACTAGGAGAATGACTGTTTTTTTTTTTTTTAAGCAATTGGGGTTAAGTAACTTGCTCAAGGTTACACGGCCAGTTATTTCTGGGTGTGGTGCTGAGTGTCTGAGCCCGGGATTCAATCTCCAGGTCGTCCCAACACTGGAACCCGTGCTCTTACTCGCTGAGCCACCTGGCCGCCCCAAGCAATTGGAGTTAAGTAACTTGCTCAAGGTTACACGGCCAGGTGTTTCTGGGTGGGTGCTAAGTGTCTGAGCCCGGGATTTGATCTCCAGGTCTTCTCAACACTGGAGCCGGTGCTCTTACTTGCTGTGCCACCTGGCCGCCCCGAGAATGACTGGTTCTACAAGAATGATTTTTCATACAAGTTAGACTAACCTATCTGGGTAGAGTCAGGAATAGAGTTGCTTCAGGTCCACTTGAGAAACTTATGTATATCCTGAAAACTTTTTTTCTCCATCAATTTCAAGGCCATAAAACCTCTCAAAATGGGATTAAAATAAATAAATTACCATCCTTTGGCTCCATCTAGAATGAGTAGATCATATAATATTAAATCCTTATGGCACTGCACCATGTGGGATAGAAACATACTCAAAATAAAAAACAAATGAAACTCTATTGGGTGGACCTTTATCTTGAATTGCACAAAACTATACAGCAAAAGGCATTTCATAGACTTGTATGACTTCAGACTTGTAAGGTGGATCATTTATCTTATCTGTTCTGGGGCCCCCTCTAAAATAACCTCAAGAATTTCCATCTAGTTTTAATTTAAATACTTACAGAAATGATGAACTCAGCCTCCTAAGGCAGCCCATTTCACTTCTGGAGAGCTCTATTGGTTAGGAAGTTTGTTCTTAGCCTGAGCTGAAACCTATCTTTTCTGCCAATTTCTACTTATTTCCCCTAGTTCTACCCTCCAGGGCCAAGCAATACAATTGTAATCCCTTTTCCACTTGATCACCCTTTAGCTATTTTTGAAGATAGCTAGGCATTCTCTAACATTTTTTCACTCCTTTCTTCTATGGGCAAGTTCCTCCAATCAGTCCTCATCTGCCATGATTCTAATTAATCAACATTTGGATTTAGAAGCAATCTAGAACATCAGATGGTAGTATGGAACTCTATACATTTCTGCATAACTCATGCATGCATGTTGTGGTTTTTGTGAAACCAAACCATACTCTATCTGAATTTCAGACTATAAACTTATATCAACATTATTAACCAGCTAGTACAAATGATAATAAGCTTAATGAGAATAGGAATAAACAATTCACATTTATAAAGTTAAGTATTTTGCAGCTTGAAAACCTTGGTTCAAGTCCTTCATTTTATACATGTTAGCTGTATGACTGGGATGTGCTGGTAACTATTTAACAGCCAGCTGTCCAGGAAAAAATGTACATAAAACCCTTTAAATTTAATCTGAATTATTAACATTTTCCTCCATCACTTTTTAAAGTCTAGAGTCAATCAACAACAGCAAAATAAATAAATAAGCCTCAATTAATAACATTTGCCAATTTCTAAGGTGTAAATATTCACACTGAAAATCTAACAATGCTCCAGTATACCCCAACACCCTGGACAAGTCACCTAACATTTCAGAGATCTAGGTCACTCTTTAAGACTAGAAGTTGAGAAAAAGGTACTTACCTATATTAGTAGAGGAAATTCCCCCACTGAGGAGTTCCCTATACCAATAAAATCATAGGTCAGGTCACTATCCTAATCCCTAACTAGACTGATATATCAGGGGAATGCTGAAAACACAACGTATCTCAATTTCAGTAAAGCGTGTAACAAAGTCTCTTGCATCTTGCATGGACACAACAGAGAGATATGAGTTAGAGGATAGAATATTTAGGTGCAATTAGAATTGGATGGATAACTGGATCAGAGGGTGATGATGAATGAATCAATGTGAACCTGGTGAGAGGTACTGAGTACAGAATCTCAGGAATCTCTCCTTGGAATTATGTGTTAAGATGTCTGATCAATGAAAACTTGTATTCAAATATTGGTTCTGTTATTAACCAGCTATATGACCATGAACAAAATACTTGGATTTTTTTTAGGTCTGTTTCCTCATCTTTAAAATAGAGATAATAATCTTTACACTGAGGTGACCACTTTGTAAACTATAAATCACTATATAAATATATGCTGTTAATATTAATAAACCTTTAAGTAAACATGAAGGACATATAGGATGGAGAGTTTCTTTGTCTTTGTGAGGTAGAATCTCTTTATAAGAATTAAACAAAAAATGCAATGTATGAAATGTCCATCTTATTGCCATCTGTAGGAAATGCCTTACATGCCTCACTGAAACAAATAAACAAAAAAATCCAGACAAGTTTGGGAAAGGACCAGAAAAAAAAGTACACATTCAGTAGGGCCAGACAAGGAAATATTTTCATTTTCCAGTTAGGTTTCTTTTTCAATATACTTGTATCCTCCACACAAAGAGAAGCAAAAAAAAAATTTGGCATTCTGAGGTCTTGGATACCTGTTGTAATTGGGAAGAAGAATCAAAACCCTTTCCTGCCCCAGTATTCAGCTGAATGAGGGTTGGCAGTTACAAACATACCAACAATTTCAATGAGATTGGTTGGTGGGAAAATGTTATTTCATTCCAATGCGATCTCACTGCATTTTAAAAGAATAATTACAACTTGTCACTTTTTAAAGAACTGTGAATGAAATGGTTTAACTATAGCTATTTACAAGATACAATGAGAAATAGAAATTTGACCCTGGCAAATCACGACACTTCCCCCCTCCTATTCCTACCCTCCCTACCCCCAGCTAGCAAGTGCTTTTAAATCAGCATTGGAGGAGAATATGTTAAATATTTGGATCGTAATTATTAAAAGTAGAGGCAGCTAGGTGGCTAGGATACTAAGCCTGCAGTCAGGAAGACTTGAGTTCAAATCTAGCCTTAGGTATTGACCCTGCGCAAGTTATTATACCTCTGCCTGCCTCAGTTTCCTCATCTGCAAAATGGGGATAATAATAACACTTACTTCCCAGGGTTGTTGTGAGGATAAAATGGGATGATATTTGTAAAGTGCTTCGTACTACACAAATGCTAGCTATTATTATCTGTATTCCTTTAAGTAACTCAAACATGTTGTTTCCTTGTCTACAGTCTTCCTTATAGAATTTCAATTCCCTAGTCACTTAGAAACCCAAATGGAACCATTCCCATCTGTTAAAGGGTAGTGTAGAAAGAAGGGTCCCTGTTCTCACTCATCAGCTAAACTTCCCAACACGTCTTTACCCAGAAATCAATTAAAAGACTGGCTGACAAGCAGTAAATCATGTCTAAAAGTGGAGGGTCAGGAGAGCGATGACAAGGAGAGGGAGAACAGAGGGGATAAGGGAGTTCTCCAGAAAGAATCAGAATGGAAGGGCATACACTCATTATAGACAGGGAGAAGGTTGGTTAGGAAATTTTGCCAGAGACAGCTTTCAAGGCTTGGTTTCATAACAGTACCACTAAGTCAATATACAGGCAAGTGTTACTCTCATCATGTTATATTAGTAATAATATGTTACTCTATGATTTCAAGGCACTTGGGAAGGCACATAAACTCCAGAGCCTTGTCTTTGGGGATAATTAAGACTATCATATAGGACTTTTGATTCTGATGACAATGAGAATGAGGCTTTTGATTTTGATGTTGACAATGAGAATGAGGTTGACTCTGCAAAGTAACTTGGCAAAGTCAGTGGGGAAATAGATTCAAATGGTCTTTTTGGGAGAGGGAAGACAGCATAAAGGACCTCAGATCCCACCTCTGATAATACCTTTTTGACCTTGAAAAGTCTCTTATTCTCTCTGGGCCTCAGTTTCCTCATCTGTAAAATGGCAATGTTGGATTTAGATGGCCTCTGAGGTCCCTTTGGGGTTTGGATCTATGATCCCACAAATACTGGATGTTCACTTATTCCATATTTGCTCAACTTAGAACATTTCTGAGTAAACACGTGTTTATCTTAGCTCATTTGCCCTATTACACAAACAAGGCCCTATGAAACAAATGAAAATATCCTAATGAATCCTTTCATTGATGAGCCACTCATTTCCTCTTCTTTTTCCTCCTCCTCCTCCTCCTCCTTATTATTAATAGTTATTAGACTAGATCTGTGATTTCATTGATATAGGGAACTTACAGTGAGGAAAATCCCTTTATCAATGCAGAGTGGCCCCTGCTCTTCAACCTATGAGTTTTCCAGGGTACTAAGAAGTTAAATGATTTGCTAAGGCTCATACAACAGAAACAAGGCTTGTATCCAAGACTTCCTGACTAAGAGACTAGCTTTATTCAGTACCTGCCTTCTTATCATCAAACAGAATTTAATAAACGCTACAAAGAACATTGTACCTAGGTGGTGCAGTGGATAGAATGCTGGGCCTGGAGTCAAGAAGACTCATCTTCATCAATTCAAATCTGATCTTGGACACTTACTATCTGTGTCACCCTGGGCAAGTGTAATGGGAATGCAAATTTGGAAGATCTTCCCTGCCCCTAGGCTAAAATGCACCTGAAGCCTGGGGAGGGAGGCTTGTTTTTCAGTAGATACTTTTTGATTGGCCAGTGAGTCAATAAGGTTGTTACATTCTCTGAGCCAGGAGAAGGCTATATAAGCCCTGATGTGTAGCTTTGTTTTGGGACTCACTTTGAGAAGTGTTCTGTGATTTGATCTGAATTCTGGGAAGCCGTTGTTGAGAGTCCCCTGGCTTTGAAAAACCCAGATGTGGAAACCAATATGATGACTGGGTATGGATGTAATGGTTGGACAGTTTGGAAATCTGTCTACTTGATCTGTTTCTGTCTTGATAATTCTGCCTGTATACTTTGAAGTTTGGGGTGCTGACCATTTCCCCTGAACAAGGTAAACGATATATGTCCGACTGATTAAAGTAAGCTTGTTAACCCATTTTGAGTTGCTTTCCTTCAACAAAGCAGATCCAAGAACCTGTGTGAGCAGGCACCCTGGGGATGCTGGGGTGCTTGCCACTACAGCAAGTAGCTTATATCTGTTTGCCTCAGTTTCCTCATCTATAAAATGAGCTGGTGAAGGAAATGGCAAACTATTCTAGTACTCTGTGAAGAAAACCCCCAAAGAGTTGGACATGACTGAACAACAAAACAAAGAACATGACTCTGTTTTTCTACTGTACCCAAGAAATTAAATTAGTTTATTCTCCCTTTATCCTTTCCTTCATCTACATTTTCAGTCTTCTTACAACTTCCTCTCCTCTATGTACTTTGTAATCCAGTAACACTGGCCTCCTGGCTGATCCTATCCATCTCCTGACTCCATGCATTTTCATGCACTATTCCCCCATGTCTGATATTTTCTCCTTCCTCATCTCCTTGTCCTGCTCTTCCTGGCTTTATTCAAGCCTGATCTAAAGTCCTACCTTCTTTAAGAATCCTTTCCCAATTCCTCTTAATGATAAGGCCTTCTCTTTGTTTATTACCTCTATTTTATCTCATATCTATCTTGTTTACATATAGTTGCTCATGTATTTTCTCCTCTATTAGACTATCAGCTTTGTATTCTCAGAGTTTCGCAGAGTCTGGAACATGATGGGCCCTTAATAAATGTTTTGTTATTTGACTAGACTGTCACTTTAGACAAATTGCTCTCCTCTCTTTGTTTTAAATTCCCTCACCTATAAAAGGAGAGAATTTGACTAGATAACCATCTTTTAAACTCAATATTATGATCTTTCTGGTTCTAAGATACTATGTGTTCATGCTGTAAACAGAGTAATAAAATGATAATTTTTGAAAAGAAAAAAATTAAATATTAAAAATATGGAAATATGTTGTGTATGACTGTCCATGTATAATCTATATAAAATCCTCAGGGAAGGGGAAGGGGGGAAAAGAGAGAATTTGGAATTTAAATTTATTAAGAATGAATGCTAAAAATTGTTCTTACATGTAATTAGAAAGAAATAAAATAGTGAAAATAAACAATACAGAGAAATAGTAATTCTAATACTATACATCTATACAATGCAGCTGGATGGTACTGAATTAAGAGGCAATTTGATCTGTTAGGCAAACTGAAACCCAATGTGCATGTCTCAAAGCTGAAAAGCATCCTCATTCATTAAATTCCCAAGGTGTAATTCCAAAGATGTGGCACTGAGATCTTCTAGTCTTTACATCATACTGAAAAACAGTTAAACTTTAAGTAGTTCTTGCTGTAATGCACAGAGGGAACCTTTCAGAGGAAGTTTACTAAATATAAAAATAATATGGAAGTGAGTACAAATGCAATCTCATGCATGGGTTCAGTGGGAATCCTCTAACAGCACAATTATGACTTGTTTTCTAATGTTGGGGGTTGCCAGGCAGCCAGATCATGTTTGGATAAGAATTAGCTTGAAAGTGAGAAGGAAATAAGTTCCTAGATCCACTTTGTCAATGTACCTGCATTAGGGTTTTGAATTGATTTTTTGTTTTTTATTTTTTCCTCCTTTCAGGGACTGTGATGAAAACTCTTAGGAAACTGCCTGATGATGTCAGGTCTGCTTTCTGCTTTCAGGCATTTCCTTTAAATAACACTTATTTCTAGAAAATGTAAGAAATTTCAGGGAAAATAAATTAAACTTCAATTTCACCATAATTCAAGACAAAAAAAATCTCAAATGGAGCCTATTTTCATTATGTTAAGTGTACATGGTGAGAGAATAATAGACAGCTCTGGAGGTGCCTTTGATTTTCTAAAGCATCATAACTGAAGATGACTCATGAGGCTAAATTCCACAGACATTATTTCAGGAACGTCATAGAAGCAGATCTGGTTTTATGAATAAAAATGTAAAGAGACTAGCAGGGAAAGGACCATTTGTTGGTCTAACAGAAGAATACAGCACAGAGATCAATAATCAATTAAGAAACACTTATTAAATGCTTATTATGAGTCATACACTGTGCTATGTGCTGGGTATAGGTACCAAGAAAGGCAAGTGATAGGTCCTGTTCTCAGGGAACATCTTATCTAATGGGATAATCTCAATTTGGATTAGGTAGTGCATGGAAGTATAAATTGGGCAGCTAGATGATATGGTGGATAGAACGCCAGGCCTGGAGTCAGGAAGACCTAAATTCAAATCCTAAATCAGACAATTGGCTATGTGACCCCGGACAAGTCACTTAATCTTGTTTGCCTCAGTTTCCTCATCTGTAAAATGCCTTGTAGAAGGAAATGACAAACCACTCCAGTATCTTTGCCAAGAAAACCCCAAATGGGGTTGTGAAGAGTTGGTAATGTCTGAAACAAATGAGTGATAACAAGATGAAGAATAAATGATACCATTGAAGTATCTTTCAAGATTGCTCTTCCATTTACTTCCATGTTGCACATCAGAAAATGCAAATATGTGGATTGGTTTAATGGAAAGACCATAGGCATGGAAATCAGAAGACCTGAGATCTAGATTTTGCTCTGCCACCAAACAGCTACAGGACTTTAAGGAAGTCCTTTCATATCTCTGAGAGTCATTTTCCTCATCTATAAAATAGAAAAGAAAATAACACTCATGCTAATTATCTCAGAGAGTTGTTGTAAAGGCCAAATGTGATAAAGTTTGCAAATGGTCTTCAATAGTATGTCATCCTCATATCCCTGTTGTCCTCAGTTCCACAGTTGGCCATTCTCTGGGCATGAACAGGATATATTTCATATCTCTGCTTATCAGAAGGAGAAGAAAGTGGCTTTACTCCTGACTTGGTCTATGCAAATGAGTTCTGTGGCTATAGGGCATCTCTCACTGCCCCCCCCCCTCACAAACCTGCCCTACAGCTTTCTAAGACTGTGCTAGACAAGTTACCCCTTACCCACAAAATCATAGGCCTGAACAAAAAATAAAAAAAAAATAACTTTTGACTTCTGCAACCCAATTCACCCCCAAAAAACAAGTAACATGAGAATTATCCACAAAGAGGAAAGGATGGGAATGGTGAGGAACAATAATCTCCCTTATTCCTCTATTAGGTTCAAAGCACATTTTTTTGCATTTATTAATTCACTACCAACAAACTAGGCAACACCTCTGTTACTGCCAAATGAGAATGTGACTTCTGACAATATGGTCATTTTGCTAATCCCATCAGAAGGCATCTGAGCTACTTTGTAAAGATATTTTACTTGTAGCATAGGCATTAATGAGGAAGAGTTTAGTTCCAAAATTTTGGTCAATCAGTTGATAAACATTTATTAAATGCATACATTGTGCCAGGAGCTGTGCTAAATCCTGAAGATACAAAAGGAGGCAAAAGACAGTCCCTGACCTCAAGGAGCTCACAGTCTAATGGGGGAGACGAGATGCAAACAAGCACTTACGAACAATATTTAACAATGGTATGGCATCACTTCAGTTTTCCATTTTCCTCATTTGTAAAACGGAAATTTTTTTCAGTACTTGTCTCAAATCAATTTGTCTGGAATTCAGCAAATATTTATTAGGCGACTACTACGTGCCAAACACTAGGAACAAAAATGAAACAGTCTATACCTCAAAAAGATTACTTTCTACTAGAAAGATATGATCAATATGCAAATAATTAAATTCAAGATCATTCTGGAGGGACAACCATTAGCAATTTGGGGGAACAGGAAGAGTTGTTTGTAGGGGATGGTACCTCCTAAAGGAGCTAGGGAAGATGCTAGGAAGGCTAACAGGCCTAAGGGGAGGAAAATAGGTATTCCAGACATGGGGTGTGGGGGTAGAGAGGGCAAGGAATGGAGGCAGAAGATAAAATACATTGCACAAGGAGCAGCTAGTAGGACAGCTTGAAGAGAGAGGAGAATGTATGTAGGGTGTGTAGGGGAGTAATATGAAAACAAAAGCAACAAGAAAAGTGGGACCAAACTATGGAAACCTTCAAGCAGTAGTCTGAAGATACTGTACGGTATCTGAGAAGCAACTAGCGGCTGAATACTGCTTTTGAATACTGGAGAATCATGTCATGATCTGTCTTAGTAAAATATCAGTTTGGTAGTTATGTACAAGATGGATGGGCAAGAGAAAAGAAGTAGGAAGATCAGGAAAGCACTTTTGTAAACTTTAAAATATATAAATGTGAGTCATTATTATAATTATCCAAAGTCAATAGCCTTATATGCATTTGGGAGTAAATTTCCAAATGAAAATTACAGCTATACCAGATTGCATAACTTGATTCCAGTTAAGTATATATTCCAGTTTTTAAAAGACTGAAATCATGAAGTAATATCAAATAATGAAATAACAAATTAGAAGGTATATTGGATGCTTTTTAGTAGCTGCTTTGTTTTTTATTTTGGTTGAAAGAAAGAGATGGAACAGCCTTCTTATTGTTTCTGTTTGCAAAATGTATAATTGTGGTATTATTTGATCAGTTGGGGATATGAATTTTCTTCTGATTTAATAATGTAGCTTCTTGTTTACCACACCCTCTTAGAATGTCTTCCTGACTCCTCCTCTCTACAAATTCATATCCTGCCCATCCTTTTGGATTCAGCTCAAATTTTATTTCCCTCATAAAACCAGATGAAGTGATCTTTCCCTCTTCTGATTTCTTAGAAAAGTTTATTGTCTGTATTATTCATTTCCCAATTTGTTACATTTGAGAAGTGTTTATTAATTATGTGAAATGCATCAGAAACATCAAAGGTCCCATTGACAACCAAAGTTGTCAATGTTAGCAGTCTATGGGAGGCAGTAGCAAGAGCCACTAAAGTGGAATTGACCAGTGACCGAGGAAGTACCTGCTGGTGGATACGGGACAGTAGTTACCTAACAATGGGGATGGATCTAGGGACCATGATCCCTTGTAACAGAGAGAGAGGCCAGATATGGACCACATGAAGGCACTGATTCTTGGCACCTACCAGTGAAGTATATCTAAGGGAAATTTTGTGAGAATTTTATGAAGGGAGAAAAATGTCTTTTGGGTCCAGGAGTTGGCCCCAAAGAGTCTGTACCAGTGTCTCATTTAAGTCTGAGCTCACTTTCCCCAGGCACCTTATATGTAAAAGGGCCACCAGATTGGGAAACAAAGGATGTTTTGTACCAATTATCCTTGCTATACCTTATTAGTAAATCCCTTTTTGCAAAAGCAAGTGTAGTTAAACTGATAGTTTTTTTTAAAACTTAATTTTATTTTATTTTTGTTACATTTTAAGTTCCAAGTTGTCTTCCTCTCTCCACCCTCTATGCTAAAGAAGGCTACCATTTGACACAGATATATCAATATGTAAAACCATACTATACATAATTCTATTTATCAATTGTTTCTCTGAAGGTAGTAGATAGCAGCTTCCTTCATAGAGCCTTTGTAATTGATTTGAATAGCTTAGTTGTTCAAAGTTATTCCTTGAACAATATTGCTAATACTATATCTAACATTCTCTTGGTTCTACAATGGTAGTTTGCTAATGAGGTGCACTCTGGTGGGAGGTTCAGGATTTTTTTTTTTAATCGGGGTTAAGTAACTTGCTCAAAATTACATGGCCAGTTATTTCTGGGTGTGGTGCTAAGTATCTGAGCCTAGATTTGATCCCAGGTCATTCCGATACTGGAGCTGGTGCTCTTACTCACTGTGCTACCTGGCTGCCCCAAGGTTCAGGATTTTTAATGCTAGAAACCATCCCCTCAGGGTTACCCCTAGAACCATAGAGTTGTAGTCAGTCAAGTTGACTCATTGATTCTGGCTCCAAAGCCAATTAGAAGATATTTCATCAGCACACAATACTTGCTCTTTAGTCACTCGTGGGTGGAAATGGGCTTCTGAAGTTCCACATGCTAGATAGGATGCAGACAGGGAACATCTATGCATGCTTTTGGATTCAGCTTGTATTAACTCAACATGATGGGCAAATCCAAGCATGCTCTAAGGACTAGGCCGTCATTGACCAATCTTCCCATTATATTTCATAACTATTAATATCATCTCCCTCATCTATCATCTCTCTGTCTGGCTTTCATAGGGACTACACTACTGTACTGCATGAGGAAAGAGGTGAAAATAACTCTATCACTCACAGCATGAGTATGTCAAGGCTAGGGGAAGACAATTTTTGACTGTTCCTCCTGAGAGATATAAAATGCCATTCAATGATATTTATTTGAATGAGGAAGCTTAGGTTTGAGACAGTGGGATACACAGTTCACTTTCTTCTGTCTAAAGATAAAGTTCACTCTTTTCCGCAACTATCTTATCTAAGACCCATTGTCTACAATGTCTCAGAAAGAATTTCCTTATTAAAGTTCAAGTTTTCATGTCTTCCTTGTCTCCACCCTAACCCTCCCCCCACCTTTAAGTGTGTATTAACTACGTAGAAAGCACTTCCTGCAGACAGTTTGTTCAGAAGTTTGGATTTTATATAACCCAGGAAATGAAATCACCAGACCTGTGGGCTGGTTCCAATGATTCAGTCTCCCTTTCCTGCAAGAAGCAGGCACTTCAGAGAGATAAAAATGCAAAGACAGTGACAAATAAATTGAAATAAAATGTGCTTAATAGTTTGCACTCAAAATCATTCCATTTATCTAAAACTTTAGAGTCGTGGGAAAATCCTATGTGCTTCTAAGCTATTCTTTTTTTATAGTCATTGAAGATTATATAACATGTCATTTAGATTCAAAATGATGCTAACTAGTTTAGTCTTTCAAACTTTCCATTGTTTTTATAATCTCTTTTATTTTTGAAACTGGAAAAGAAACCTTGTCCCTCTCCTGATTGACATTTTTAGCTAGGACAAAAACTGATTCTTTTTTTTTTTCTTTCTTTTTAAGCAATCGGGATTAAGTAACTTGCTCAAGGTTACATGGCCAGTTATTTCTGGGTGTGGTGCTGAGTGTCTGAGCCTGGGATTCAATCTCCAGGTCATCCCAACACTGGAGGCAGTGCTCTTACTTGCTGAGCCACCTGGCCGCCCCTAAGCAATTGGGGTTAAGTAACTTGCTCAAGGTTACACGGCCAGGTGTTTCTGGGTGTGGTGCTGAGTGTCTGAGCCTGGGATTCGATCTCCAGGTCATCCTGACACTGGAGCCGGTGCTCTTACTCTCTGTGCTACCTGGCCACCCTTTAAAGCAATCAGGGTTAAGTAACTTGCTCAAGGTTACATGGCCAGTTATTTCTGGGTGTGGTGCTAAGTATATGAGCCCGGATTCAATCCCCAGGTCATCCTGACACTGAAGCCGGTGCTCTTACTTGCTGAGCCACCTGGCTGCCCTCAAAACTGAGTCTAGATAATTTCTCTACATCTTTATCCACTATCCAATCCCCTTTACCCCCTTCCCAAGGCATATTTGTATTTAGGTATCTAGATTTGGTATCTAGTATTTCATAAATCAAAAGTTCTAAAAACGGGATATAGTCCTGACTTTGTCACTAACTACTTGTAAAACATTTAGGTTATATACAGAGAAGTAACCTTCTCTTGGCCTTAGTTTCTTCATCTACAAAACGAGGTAAGGTTGATTAAATTATCTTTTTGAGTCCTTCCAGAACTAAAATTCTATTCTACTTTTTACTCTGATTCTTCCTCACAGGCCTCAGCAAATGTCAGAAATATCCTGGCCCACTTTTCCTTGTGGGACTGTGCAAAATGGTAAAAACAAACACCAAAAGGCTATTTCATGCTTTAGGCTACTGTAAATTGTGATAAGGAAAGAGATGAATATTCATATGTTTCCTTTTTATTTATATTGCATTTTTAAAATGTCCTATGTTTATAAGAGGATGAAAAATTGATGCTAGCAGCATTAGTTACTATACAATTTGGGGAAGAATTCTATAACTCTGGCATTTTTCTAGAACAGAAGAATATTTCTGAGGCTCAAGAAGTTATTTATAATAATAAAAATAATGGTAGGAGATCAGAACGAAAGCTTAGGAACACCCAAGTCACACAATTAAAGAGGGAGGAGGGTTATTCCTTAAATCTGTTTTTCCCAAATGTCAGCCAAGGATATTTCACAATCAAGACCAAAAATGGTCATTAGATTGAAGATTCAGTGAAACAGTGCATCACAACTCAGAAAGCAATGTACTTACAACTATTTCTATTATTCTCAACTATTCTTAACCTCTCATCCTTGTCTCAATACAAAATAACTAATAACAATGGAAACTTGAGTTTCATAAAGTGGTTACAATTCTATAGAGATTAATACATTAAAAATGTGCCCCAATCTTTCAAGTAAATGAAAAATATATAGGTAAAAAAACAAAGCTTCCTTTCTTTATATTTTTATACTTTACCCTTTAACACAGAAATAGCCTGCACTTATCGATATTATAACTATAGTAAATATATATCTAATAAATATTGTTTGGTCTGGACCCAAACATTTTATCCTATGGGACTCCTGGGATGAAAATTCACCCCACTAAAGAAACAAACCGCTTTTTAGTTCTCTGATGTCCTAGAGAATTGAAATCAAATGTTAAGTAATTTGCCCATGGTCACCTAACTAATATGTGTAAGAGGCAGGATGTGAGTCCATGTATTCCTGATCCTAAGGCATTTTATCCTTTATAATATGCTCTCAATCAAGATTTAATAAATAAACTAATAAAATGAAACAATTAAAGCAATTGCTAATGTGTGTACATGTCTATATGCATATCTACATGTATAAACATATATGTATATACACACACGTATGCATACACATATACACATATATACACATACATCTGTACCCTTGAAAGAACACATCATCAGGTGTCAGTATATAATAAAAAGTATAATTTAATTTCAATCACTAAATGAGAAAATATCACTTACTTTAATACTAAATTGTTTAGATCTAAGATCTAAACAAAAATGAAACACAAAATACTGAGGAAGGTAGGGTAGACAAAGGGATTTTTCTCAGCAAACAAACTGCCCTTCATTTTAGTTTTATTAGCTCCTAGCACCAGCTAATATTTCATGAGTATCTACCATGTCCCAAGGAGCAATAAAACTAGGAGAGACTCTTGTTAAATTGGAGTTTATTAGTTTGGAATTTGAGTTTCTTTAGACAGGGGCCATGCTAAAGTTTGTTTTTGTATTCTATGCTAAATCTTTGTGAAGCAAATTGATAGGGTAAAAAATATTATAAGGGATATCTTTGAGTGACTAATGGTAGTAGACTCTTGGTAATGTTTGATCATTCTTTGCTGTCACTACCTAAGGAACAAAAATTATAATCAAATCAAATCCACAGATATTTATGGAGGACAACTATTGGTATAGCACTACTAAATAGGGAAAACAAAGACAAATGAGACAGTCTCTTCTTTCAAAGGATCTGCAATCTTTCTGGGGAGAAAAGATGTATTTCTGAAAAGTCAAATCATAAGATTTACATAATAGTTCAATATCAGAGGAAAATGTCAAATGACAGTTTCTAATTAATTTCTCTGTGATTTGCACAAATAATAAGAGTGATGAGAATTCAGAGGAAGTAGGAATCACTTCTTATTGGAATGTTCTGGAAGATTTCATAGAGGTGGGATATATTTTGGATTGTGAATGATGGATATTCCT
Organism: Petaurus breviceps papuanus; assembly: GCF_028583685.1. NCBI lineage: Eukaryota > Metazoa > Chordata > Mammalia > Diprotodontia > Petauridae > Petaurus > Petaurus breviceps. The sequence continues at coordinate 10,182,338 of NW_027187349.1, forward strand.
GATGTAGCCAAAGAAGGTGTAGGATGTCCACCTGAGGTTGCGATAAGTATATAGGTCAAGTACAGAAGGAGGAAAATGAACAACATATTCAGAGGACAATGAAATTTGTCAGGTTTTGAAGGTTCATGTGAGAGGGAACAGTGAGACCAAAGGATAGAAGGGTAGGCTGGGTCCACACTATTGATAGCTTTGAAGACCACAATGAAAAGTAGAGTCTTTAACTGTTAGGTCAGGAAACCTGGAGGGGTTTAAAATCAAAGCTAAATGGAAGTAAATGTGATGATCGGAAGGGTACTTCATTTTTACCAGTGATTTGGATAAAGACATAAAAGATGGGCTCATCAGATTTGCAGATGACACAAAGCTGGGCTGGATGGCTAACACAATGGATGACAATAAGGATCCAACAGTGTCTTGACAGGTTGGAGCATTGGACCAAATCTAACGAGATGAAATTCAATAGAGAAAAATTTAAATAGTCCCACAAAAATAAACAGACAACTTCACAAGTCTAAGATGGAGAAAACATCAATAGACACGAAGAAATTGTTCTGCAAGAGATCTGAGGATTCTAGCAAGCTCACTATGAACCAGTTTGTGTGATGACGTGGACAAAAAAATGCTAATAGGATCTTGGGCTACATTAAGAGGGCATATCTTCCAGCACTAGAAAGGTGATAGTCACACTATACTCTTCAGACCTTGTCTGGAGTATTATGTTCAATACTGGGTACCATGGTTGAAGGACATTGATTAACTGAAGAATCCAAAGGAGGGTAAACAGGATGATGAAGGGCTTTGAGTAAATGTCATACTAGGATCCACTCAAAGAATTGGACAAGTTTAGCTGGAGAAGAGAAGACTAATGGTGGACATAGTAGTTGTCTTCAACTATCTAAAGGATTGCCATGTGGAGAACTGATCAGATAAGTTCTTTTTTGGCCCCAGAGGGCAGATCCAACGGGTAGAGCAATAGGGGGAATTTGCAAAGAGGCAAAATTAGGTTTGATAACAAGAAAAACATCCTAGCAATTAGTGCTGTCCAAAAGTGGAATGGCCTATCTACAAGGAAGCTAAGCTTCCCCCTCCCTTGAGGTCATCAAGAAGAGGCTGGATAACTATTTGTTGGATGTATTATTCATGTGTCAGTTGCACTAGCTAACTGATGAAATCCCTTCCTATTTTCAAATTCTCTAATTCTGTGAAATTAATTTGGTAACAATGTGTAGGGATGGGCTTGGGGACAGACTAGAACAGAGATGCTTAACATTTCTGGGAAGAACATAGACACCTTTGGCAGTCTGGTAAAGCCTATGAACCATTTCTCAGAATGATGTCTTCAAATACATAAAACAAAATACATGGAATTACAAAGGAATATCATTTTGTTAACAATGAAAAGTTACTAAATTGTTTCTTTAAAAAATTGATGAACCCTAGGTTAAGTAATCCTGGACTAGAAATAGGAAGCTCTCCAGTTAGAATACTACAGTAGTTCACAGTTAGAAATAAAAAGGGGAAAATGAAATACATACAGTGCAGAAAGGGTGAATAGTGCTTGGTAACTAACCAGGGGCAAGGGAAAGCTTTGAGTCCAAGATGACTTTGGGATCTTAAGTGTGGGAGATGGAGAAAATGGTGGTAATAAATGCCTTTAATACACAAGGATAATAGGATGAGAAAATGGCTTCTTTTGAAGGAGGATAGGGAATAGGCATGTATATAATATCTACTATGTGCCAGACATTGTGTTAAGTGATTTTTACAAATATTACCTTATTTTGATCTTCATGACAACACTAAGAGGTAGTTGCTATTATTATTATTCTCATTTTATAGTTAAAGAAACTGAGGCAAAGAGACTTTAAATGACTTGGTCAGGGTTGCATAGCTAGAAAATATCTGAGACTAGATTTGAACTCTGGACTTCCTGACTCCTAGCTTTGAACCCAAACCCAAAAGTATATTCTCCTACTCTAAGGATCCCTCAAAGTTCTAATTAAATTTTTTTTCTCTACAAGTCCAACCCCATCCCCCACTCCCTCCATCTCTTATTCTCAACATCATTAGCTGGTTTCAGTTACACAAAACTCATTTCTACCTCTGTACATTTTGACTCATGGCTTATTTAAGAATAATAAAAGTTATATTTCAATTACTTTGGTAATAGGATGAGATCATTGATATGGGAAGTTTTTAAAAAATATTTAAATTTTTTCATTTTGTTTTATTCTTAGCTCCAATCTACTTGAGGATAAACTGATTGGGGGAAGAGGAAATGCCATTGAGGAGAGGAGGTGCCATTGCAGGTGTCACCGATGATTCTGCTCTGGCTCTTACTAAACTTTCTGCCACCTATTTGCCCAGGACATAAGAGAAATGGAGCCATCACTATATCATGCCATTCCACTTGTGAAATTGTTGTTCATCCTTCATTTTCAAAGAGGACCAACAACATCACAAGGTGATAGCTTGCACAAGAATTGGATTTAAGTGAAGCAGAGTCACACAGAGTTGTCAGCCGCACTCTGTTTTGCACGGTCATCAAAACCCAGTGGCAAGATAAAAGTCAGGATGACTGGGGATGGCCCAGGATGCAGTGCATGACCTCGACATCTTCAATGTTTGACCAACCTCTAAGTGTTCTTGAGTGCTTCTTCAGCAACCTTCATGGGCATTGGAACAAACTGTTCTCATCCGGGAGGGTAGCATACAACCTAGAAGTTCCTTTTAACTAAGTTTATTTTAACTAAAGCAAAACTTTTAAATTTATTTTAATTAATTATTCGTATAAGTAGGTGCTATGCTCAGTTGTTTCTATGCCTTTAAGTGTTGTCAGTACTCCCTAAATTTTGGTGCCATGTAGTAAATCTTACTGTCCCTCTTAAAGGCTCTGACAATCCTGAAATGTTACTTTTGGAAACTTGAAATAAATTATTTGATTCCAACTTTAGTTCTATGTCAATAAAATTATATGAAAAGGCAGACTAGACTGGATTGTGAAAAGGTCACTCAGTCTTTTCTCTGCCATTAACTAGCAGTGTAGTGTCACCATTGGGCAAGTCACTTTGTGTCTTGGTTCTATTATCTAGAAAAAAGGAATCAAATACCTACCTCACTGGGTCCTAGTGAGAATCTAGTAAGATGATGTGTGACAAAGTGTTTTATAGTTATCAAGCATTACAAAAATATGCTATTACTGTGTGATAGAATGGAAGCCTGGGAAGGATAATGTCCTTTGAATTAAGAAGCAGTTCTGCATCAATAATATCACTGGAGATATGTCAAGAATAAAACAGAGAAATAGAATCATTAGGTGCCTATGACTAGAGGGATCCTGCTGGGGAGCAATCCACTCTTTAGAGAAAGTGCTCCTAAGAGGTCTGAGAACTTGGAAAGGCTTATCAAACCTGGTGCTGACTTTGATTCTGTTTTCTTCTGTCTTATTTAGAAATGAAGAGCTGTAGGGGCACTGTACCAAAGCCCTGATAAGAACTCACCCCATAACATGTAATCCTGACCTCTTCACCACACACGAAGCCTTTCACAGTTCTCCAAATTTTTCCTCCTACTCCTTTCATTAGTCCTGATGTCATCATTTGTATTTCTAAAATCCACTAGGCTGCCACTTTGTCAGCAAGCCAACGTTTTTACATATTTAAAAAAAATGAGCAAACAGGTTTGGCTATGATATGAGCATTGGAGGTAGGACTGGATGTCCTCGGCTGTTTCCAACACACACACACACACACACACACACACACACCTACAAATAGCAAAAGCAAATCAACATTAAATTTTAAATTTATACCTGTTTCCCTTCACCAACATCATCAACTTTCACAAATTAAATTACAAATAAAGTTCTCTTTAAGCAGGTTAATATTTGCTAGAATTTCAGTTCAGAGAAATGTCTGATGCATGTTTCTGTCATTCCTTCACAAAACACACACATACACACACCACACTCAAACACAAAACCCTTAACCCAGAATAAAATCTTTCTCCTTCAATAGAAACTAGACAACAGAAAGCAGTCGATACTGTTATCTGTTCCCAAACAAAGAAAGCACAAAACCCAGATCATCAATATGGCAAAATCCTGGATCAAGTATGATTATGAATCCTTCCTGTGGTATATGTATCTTCCTTTTGGTCTACATATGGTTTAACTTGTGATTTGTAAGTAAGAAGAGTACAAGAAATGTATTGTTATGTTTTTCCCAAATCCAGGAGTTCCCGAGGAAGAATTTTCACAAATCTCCATCCTCCAAAAGAGATTGCTGCCAAACTTCATGAGATAGATGATACTAAAACTTATGCTCTGTGCTTATGATATTCCCTCCTCCCTCACCCCTACCATTGTTCTAGAAAGGTTAGGGAAGATTCAGTTACAGCCCCCTGGAGGTTGTAAAGAAGTTCTACCCGTTTATAAATGAAGGAGGCATTCAGAAGCAGAAAATGATTCCCCCACTTGATTTCTTCTTTTCATTGACATTGTACTTTTATACTACTTTACACTCTTGCTTTTGGATTGATGCTTTTGTATGATTTGGTAATAGGGAATATTGTGCTGGTTGGGGTTTAGGCTTCTATTTTTAAGACTAATTACCCTAATTAGCCATGCTGAAGCTAGAGAAAAAAAAAAGCCAGGGCCTCCAGAGCCAGAAATGCAGAAATTGAAGGGTTCAAGAATCACCCTTAATTTAGAATTGACTAAGCTTTATTACTACTTTAATTTCAAATAATTTTGTAAATACTTGGAAATCCCAAACCCCTATTTCCATGAAGTTAAACTAAAATGAAAGAATGCAATAGAAAAGCCTGATAACCCTAATTCTAACAACAATTACACACAAAACAGCAGTATTCACCAAGACCAAACTTGCAAGCGGAAGGAGTCACTTTAATGTTAAAATTGTAGTACCGTATGTATATACTCAGGACTATGGCTAGGAGACATATTGTTTTATGCCTTAGGAAAGATTTGAAAATTATGTAGTCCTTCCTGTGGATAAAGTACTAGGCCTGGAGTTAGGAAGACCTAAATTCAAATTCAGCCTCGGAATCATACTAGCTGTGTAACCCTGGGCAAATCGCGGAACCTTTATCTGCCTCAATTTCTTCAACTGCAAAATGAGAATCATGATAGTGCCAACCCCCTAGGGTGATTAAGAGGATCAAATGAAATAATATTTGTAAAGCACTTGGCCCAGTGCCTGGTGTGTAACAGGCACTTAACTAATGCATATTCCCTTCTTCCATCCATGAATAGATGAACATGATTTAAGCCTCTTAAAAAGAGTAGGAACATAATGTTAAAGCTAGACTGAACCTTTTTTTTTTTTACTTTTTTGGAGGGGGAAGGCAGGGTAATTGGGATTAAGTGACTTGCCTAAGGTCACATGGCTAGTAAGCATTCAGTGTCTGAGGCTGGATTCAAACTCAGGTCCTCCTGACTCCAGGGCCAGTGCTCTATTCACTGTGCCACCTAGCCACCCCTAGACTGCAACTTCTTAGTCTTCTAGAGCAATATTCTCTATTTTTTCCTTTAAAATTATTCCAATTAGAAGCTTTCTGGGCAGAGGCTATGTTTTCCTTTTGTTGCTATTGTTTTTTTTAATCTCCACTACTTAGCACAGAGCCTGGCTCATAGAAAGAACTTAATAAATCCTTGTTGACTGACTAACAATATTTCTATCTTTATTTCTGACAACATATATCAATATACAGTTATCCCCCCCCAATCTGGAATATGGAAAATCTGCATAAATTTTTTTGCCTTCCCTTAATGCCAGAGAAGTCTGAATTATTATGGTAGCAAAAGATAACATATCTTGATATTATACAATACTATATATATTTTATCCATTTCTGACTTTTAAAACTTTTTCTGTGTAGTCTTCTGGCCTTTGTAGATCATGTGCACATATATTTGTATGTAAATATATCAATCTATAGATGTTTGTGTGAGTCTGTGTGTGATTTTTTTCTTTTATTTTCTTTATAACCCCATCCCCTAACACTGTATGACACATAATAGGCACTTAATACATGCTCATTGATTGCTGAATTTCTAATTACTTCATTAATTAGTCTTGTCCCCTCTAAGTAGACTGAAAGCTCCTTATGGGTGGGAATTTTATTTTCTACTTATTTTCTTTATGAACATGGGTTAACAGGTCATAAGATTCCTTTAATGGAAAGATATGAGACTATTTCTAAAGAAGTGTGTTTTTATTCTTTTCAAGTACACATTGATTTTTAAAACATAATTTTATTATGTTAAATACATATTATAAATTCAAATAAAAGATAAGAATGTATTATAAAGTAGAGAGGCCGCTGGTCTTGCTTTTATGATAAGTATTTGTATATTTGAAAATACATTGTTCTAAGACTGTTTGAAAAGTCTGTTTTCTTCTAAAATATTCTCTTTGTGGTATTGCTTACACTATTAAGTTCCTTAGGAAAATCCTTTTCCAAAGATAGGCAAAACAAAACTTTTCTTACACCTCTATTTACAATTTCAAATTCATAAAGAATAAAATGCAAGCACCACTTCTGATTTCCCCAATTGTTAGTCGCCCCCTCTTCCCCTTCCACCATTACTTTTACAACAATACAAAACTTCTGGACTATTTAAAAATCCCATCTTAATATCTAGTGCTGTATAGAGAACACTTAAAAATAAAGACTATAAAATTCTGTTATTTTAAAAATAATTTTCTCAAATAAAACTTACTTAAAAGAATAAACATGACTCCTAATTTCTAAAGAATCAACATTTCTTTCAACAAATAGAATTTCTCAGGCATTCTAAAACATAGACCTAAGGCGTTCATTCACCATTTGGACACTGCTGATCAACAAATCTTATTTAAACAATTTTTTCTCCCCCCCCCATTGCATCACCTAGTTGTTTGGGTGATCTGCCAATATAGTTCAAGTTTAGATAGCTCACAAATGTGAATTTTCCTTTTTATATTTTTGTACTTTATTACTTCAATGGATATCTGAACTCATCAATGTGCATACTCTCTCCAGTGATTCAGATAGTACATCCTCTCAGTAAATCAACAAGCATGTATTAAGTACTTACTATATGCCAGGCACTATGCTAAGGGATGGGGATTCAAAAACTCAGCTCCTCACCCTTAAAGAACTTTGATTTTTATGGGGGAGACAACATATATGTACATATGAAAATATTCATCCACCCATAACTTGTCCAAAGGGATTACAGAGCTATTTGAGGAATATTTCTGCAAGATTTGGAGCTTGATGTAAATCAGCATAATTTTATTCACAAACAGAAGCATTTATAAGTTCTGGTCTTCCACAGGTAATCCGTCTTTACCCAGATCCTGCACTGGATCTTCTCCATTATCAATGTGGAAACTTTTGCCAAAAAAATAAGTTTCCCTGTTTCATGCTTTCCTTGCCTGATGTCTGTTATCCGTGGGTTATTGAATGTGAATGGGATTATTTCTGTTTCTATATGTTCCAAAGAACCTCAAACGATAATATATTATGATAGTGATAACATATTATGATAATTATACTATATAATGATAATTATAGTATATCATATCATATTACAATATATTATCTATGTCTCCCATATATGTGTGGGAGAAAATCTGTAAAAGAATCTTAAGTTGGCATTTTGTTCTACCCAGTGAAATACCTTTAAAAAAATCAACAAACAATAAATGCAATGAAAACTTTATGTGCTCAACATCTTTCAGCTAATCATAATATGGTAAAGATGTAGTACATTGCTAAATATCGCTTGCAAAACCTGTTTATTCCTTACTAACACCCTTACTGAGAATGCCCCAATTTGTGTATGGATGACTTCCACAAAGATTTTGTATAGATGAAATAGTAGGCATGTAGGTCAACAGACAGTGATTGGTCACCTTTTCCTGTTATTAATTACTTGAGATTTTTCTTCCATGCTGTTGGTATCTTTCCTTCCTGTAGATATCTATATATCAATCTCTATATCAATCTCAATATCTATATCAATCTATATCAGTATCTCAGCACCCTCACCATTTTGTCCTCTCTAACATGAAACTCCTTCCTATATAGTTGATTCCATCTAGGACGAATCATGTAGTACGATAGACACAAGCACTGGGTCTGGAGTCAGGAAGACCTGAATTCAAATACTGCTTCAAATATTTACTAACTATTCCATGGGCAGGTCACTTCTCTATCTGTCTCAGTTTCCTCAATTGTAAAATGGGAATAATAATAGCAACTACATTCCAGGCTTGTTGTGAGGATCAAAAGACTAATATTTGTAACATGCTAAACAGTACCTGGCCCATCCTAGGTGCTTAATAACTGCTTGTTCTTCCTTTCCTAAATCTGGATGCTTTTCCTGTCTTTGTTCTCTTCCATGCTATTTCTACTTCCTATATAAACACCTCAGGACTATGATGTTAGGGTCTACATGTGGTAGTTCTACTATTCTTTTTTTTTTTAAAGCAATCAGGGTTAAGTAACTTGCTCAAGGTTATACAGCCAGTTATTTCTGGATGTGGTGCTGAGTATCTGAGCCCGGATTTGATCCCCAAGTCATCCCAACACTGGAGCCAGTGCTCTTACTCGCTGAGCCACCTGGCCGCCCCAGTTCTACTATTCTTGATGGAGAAAACAGTCATAACAATTTCCACAATTTTCTCCATTTTTCTTCTATTTGTAATCTTTCCATCTTCATCGTTGAATGCCCTTGGGCTGACCACTCAGTTGGATATCTAGCCAAGCCTTCTTCAAACTGACTTTACCTTTCATTCCCTTTCCCTGCTTTATGACGTAATATTGCTCATATCCATCCTTCCTCCTTGTTCACAAGCTTTCACAGAGGAGTGAATATTCTAACTCAGTAATGTCTTTTGTAGGCACCTCTTTCTATGTGGCAAGTAAGTTAAATGTTTGCTGGCTAAGGTGCTTTGGGATCTTTTATGGTCTCATTTTTGCAGCAACTAATTCATATTATTTTAACGTCTATATGAAATTATAATCAGCGTTGACATCATTTCCTTTGTAAAGGTCTCATCTTGAAATTTACCAATTCAAATCCAATGGTCTTTTGCTATGTAAAATAGGGATGATAATAGCATGGAGCTCTCAGGGTTGTTGTGAGGATCAAATGAAACAATATTTGTAAACACAAAGCACAGTGCCTGGCACACAGTAGGTACTTAATAAATTATTTTTCCTTCATTCCCCCATCCAGAGGTCAGTTATCTGGTAACCTCTATCTAGAATCTACCCAAGGTCCAAGAAGGAAGATAAAAGTCCTTCAGAAAAGCTAATATAGATGTCTCAAAGTCCATGCTTCGTTTATACCTTTTACTTAAAGGAGAGTCCTTGAGACCCATTTCTGTGTCTTTATTTATCACACTAATTTTAGACACATTTCAAAAAAAATTATTAACTGGTTTCTCAGTTCAGAGTAGAATAAAAGTACTGAAATAAGATGCTGCTACTCTGAAGTCCAGAAATGATGGTTGAGAGTCTGCAAATGAGGAGATAGGCAAACTATGAAAACCAGACATAAAAACTCAGAGATTACAGCAGTCTGGAGGCCATTTGTTGTAAGGGCAAAGATCCTAATATTCCCTGAGGGTATTACTATGGCAGGTTATATCATAATAGTTGCATATTATTCACAATAATGACTCTGAGCCTCTAAAGAGCAGGTTAAATTATGTTCAGAATATTCTGTTTAACAAGGCAAGAATGTGTTAGCATGATAGCTGAAGAAATCCTCTGGAGCCAGAGAGAACAGATAGACTACCTTCCAACATGCGTTTACCTGAAATACTCAAGGAAAAGCAAGGGTGGCTATTATTGCTAGTGGACACGACAAGTGATGGCTCTGGTACTTTTTAAAGGAACTAATTTGTCAGCAGGGAGAAGTGACCCAAGTAAATCTTGAGTGCAGAAAGAAAAATGAACTGCAAATGTGTGGGGTTCCTACAGAATCTTCATGTAGGCATTTCTCTATATGCTCTACTGGTGCCCTGACCTGCTGGAAAGATTGTCAAGGCAAATAGAAAAACAAAAGGTTTGCAGGCAAGAACACTATGTGTCTGTCTCCCTCCAAGTTACTGGCATCTTGTGCATTCTGTTTGTATTTGGCCCTCAGGGAATGATGTCTTTTTACCAGAAGAATAACTCTCCAAAGACATAGAAATTCTACAAGTAATGTACTGAGAAATCCAATCAGCCCTAATGGCAAAGACTGGCAGTTCTCAAACTTTTTGAGAATAAATATCCATTTCTTAATGACAAGAAATTTCTTTCTTTAAAGAAAATTCTTGTTACATTGTTTTTCCAATACCTTCATCTGCAAATATATCTCTCCTTCATATCCCACCCCCAGAAAGAATAAAAAAAAGCATTTTAGCCAAATTAGCCTGAGTATCAACTAAACCTGACAGTCTATGCAATGTTCCATACCTATGTAGTGGTAATGGGAATTTGAAGATCTTCCCTGCCCCTTAAAAAGCCTAAGAGAATTTAAAGACTTTCCCTACTTTGAAGATACACCTTTCCCCCTAATAGGCTGAATGTAATCATATGGAGCCTGTGGTGGCAAGAGTTTGCTGAAGGATGGAGCAGAGCCTACAGGAAGCTGAGAGTGAGAGAAGCTATACTGGAGAGAGGAGAAGATACATCCAAGGGAGATAGGCTTATGAGTAAATGTTGATTTGTGGGAAGATTAAAGGATGCTGTGGCTCTCTGTGCTGTTATGGCTCATTAACTTCTCTGCTACTATGATAGAATAGACCTAGTGGTTTTGGGATTTGGTTTTCTGGTGTCTAAATAAATGATTTGCTTCTGTCTTTAATGTGGAGAGTCTGTTATTTTTTGCAACTGAGCACTATAAGGCATATTTATAGTTGGCACTATGAATATTGCATTGGCATTACAACCCCATAGACCATCACCTTTAATACTAAAAAAAGGCTTTCAAATGACAATAGTTATCTAATTAGTGTTTGTTGAATAAAAACACATCATGACAAAAAGCTACTATAAATTCAGGAATATTTTTATGTCACTTGACACATTGTTAATCATCAAGTAGGATCATAGGATCAAAAGATGATAAATTACAATTGGAAGTGACATCGGGGTCGCCAAATGCAACCTTTTTGTATTTTAGATGAGGTTACTGAAGTCCAAAGAGATTGAGTTGTCCAAGGTCACACAAGTAGCAAGTGGCAGAGGTAGGATTTAAACCCAGGTCCT
>NW_027187349.1:10196114-10238900 GCF_028583685.1 Petaurus breviceps papuanus
AGGAGATATAATTTAAGAATTACTAGAATACTTAAAAGAGCCTAGACATCAAATTTCAAGAAATTATCAAGAAAAACTACCTAAATATCCTCAAACTAAATATCTTCCATCACTCTCCACATGAAAAAGATTGAAAAAAAAACTCCTAGGAATATTATAGCTGAATTCCAGACCTTGCATGTCAAAAAGAGAACACTTCAAACTGTCAGAAAGAAAGCATTCAGATCTCATAGAGTCAAAGTCAGGATCACACAAGATTTAGCAGCTACAATATTAAAGAAGGAGAGGGCTTGGAATATGATATTCTGAAGGCAAAAGAGCTGAGATTACAACCAAGAATAACCTACCAAGAAAAACTGAGTGTAATTTTTCAAGAGAAAAAAATTTAATGAAATAGAGGACTTCAGGCATTCCTTGATGAAAAGACCAGAGCTGAATAGAAAATGTGGCTTTCAAGTAGAAGAATCAAGAGAAGCATAAAAATGTGAGCATGAAAGAGAAATCATAAGGGACTCAATAAGGTTAAACTGCTTATCTTTATATATGGGAAGAATATACATAGGAAATAAGTCAGTCTTCTAAAAACTTTATCATTTAACAATGATAATTCCACCTAAAAAAAGTGTGGGAGTAAGTCAAATATACTGGGATGATTTAGGGAAAAAAAATGGATTGGTGAGAAAATTACTTCACATAGGGGAGGAGCATAGGAAAGAACTTTTATAGTGGAGAGGAAAATGGTAGAGAGGAGGTAGGCAATATGATCCTCACTCACATTTTTAAATTATTTTAAAGAGGGAAAATATATAAACATACACAACTGGTAATAGAAATCTATCTTACCCAACAGGGAAGTAGTAGGGGAAGGGGATAACAGAACTATGTTTGGGTGGGGTAATAAAAGAGAGGGAAGATAAAAGAAGGCAGTGGTCAAAAGCAAAAGAAACTTTTGAGACAAAACAGGATAAGAAGAGAGAGAAGCATAAACAGAAGAAAATAGGATGGGGGTGGAGGAAATGCACCATTGGCAATCATACCTGTGAATGTGAATGGTATGAACTCACCCATAAAAAGGAAGTGCATAGCAGAATGAATTAAAACCAGAATCCCAAAATACAAGAAACTATAATAAAACCCATCAGCAAGAGAAAGAAAGAGGTTCAAATCTGACCTCAGACACTCAACACAAAAACTAGTCGTGTGACCTTGGGGAAGTCACTTAACCCCAATTGCCCCCCCAAAAAAAAGCACATAAAGTAACAGCAGGTGATAAAAAAATATTTGGGAGTTTACTTGCCCAGACAAACCCAGGGATTATATTAATGCAATTAGAAAACACTTTTCACACAAATGAAGATGGATCTATGCAACTGGAGAAATGTTAATTGCCCATAGGCAGTCTAAGTGAAAATAACAAAAATACTAATTCTAATTCTACCTAAGTTCACTTACTTATCCAGGGCCAATCTAATCAAATTAGAAAGAATTATTTTATAAAGCTAGAAAAAATAGCAACAAATTAAATCTGGAAGAACAAAAGGTCAAGAATATGAAGGAAATCAATGAAAAAATGTGCAGCATGGAGGTCTAGCATTACCAGATTTCAAAATGGTAATCAATAACCAAGGGGTAATTTGGTTTTAGCTAAGAAATAGAGTAGTGTATCAGTGGAGTAGTTTAGGTACACAATACACAATAGTAAATGATCATAGTAGTCTAGTGTTTGATAAACCCAAAGTTCTAAGTATTGGGGTAAGAACTCAACATTTGACAAAAATTACTAGGAAAACTGGAAAGTAGTTTGATAGAAATTAGGCAAAGACCAACATCCAAGATAAAGTCAAAATGAATAAATAATTTAGACATAATATTATATCAGTAAATTAGGGGAGTACAGAAATATGTACCTGCCAGTTCTATGGATAAAGTAAAAGCTTCTGACCAAACAAGAGGTAGATGGAATTATGGGAAATGAAACAGATAATTTTGATCATATGAAATTAAAAAGCTTTTGCAGAAAAACAACGAAAGTAGCCAAAATTTGAAGGAAAACAGGAAGGAAATTATGAAAGAAAATTTTGAAGGAAAATAGGAAACAAAAAAATTTATACCAAGTTTCTCTGACAAAGGTCTCATTTCTCAAATAGAGAACTGAGTCAAATTTGTAAAAATAAAATTCATTCCCCAGTTCACAAATGGTAAAAGAATATGAAAAGACAGTTTTCAGAAGAAGAAATAAAAGCTATCAATAGTCACATGAAAAAATGCTCTAGGGGTAGCTAGGAGGTGCAGTGAATACATCACCAGCCCTGGAGTCAAGAGGACCTGAGTTCAAATCTGGCCTCAGACACTGAACACTTACTAGATGTGTGACCTTGGGCAAGTCACTTAACTCTAATTGCCCTGCCTTCCCCCTTTCAAAAAGAAAAATAGAAGAGCAGGGCGGCCAGGTAGCACAGCGAGTAAGAGCACCGGCTCCAGTGTTGAGAAGACATGGAGATCAAATCCCGGGCTCAGACACTTAGCACCCACCTAGAAACACCTGGCCGTGTAACCTTGAGCAAGTTACTTAACCCCAATTGCTTAGGGGTGGCCAGGTGGCTCAGCGAGTAAGAGTACCGGCTCCAGTGTTGGGACGACCTGGAGATCAAATCCTGGGCTCAGACACTCAGCACCACACCCAGAAATAACTGGCCCTGTAACCTTGAGCAAGTTACTTAACCCTGATTGCTTAAAAATATTAAAAAAAAAAAAAAGAAAAAAAAAAGAAAAAGAAAAGAGCAAAAAAATGCTCTAACTCACCACTGACTAGAAAGATACAAATTAAAAAAATTCTGATACACCACCTCACACTATCAGATTGGCTAACATGACAAAAAAGGAAAATGGAAAATTCTGCAAAGTATGTGGAAAAATTGGCACACTCATACTGCTTTTGGAGTTGTGAACCACTGTCCAAACTCTGGAGACCAATTTGGAACTGCTCCCAAAGGGCTATAAACTATGCATAATCCTTTCACACAGCAATACCACTATGTTTGCATTCCAAAGAGATCAAAGAAAAGGAAAAAGAACCTATCTGTACAAAAATTATTTATAGCAGCTCTTTTTGTGTTGGCAAAGAATTAGAAATTGAGGGGATACCCTTCAATTGGGGAATGGCTGAAAAGTTTGGGGCATGTGATTGAGATTAAATATTATTGTGCTATAAGAAAGGATGAGCAGCATAATTTCAGAAAAAAAACTTGGGAAGATTTATATGAACTCATGCAAGGTGAAGTGGGCAGAACCAGGAAAACATTGGACATAGAAACAGCAATATTATAAGGAATATCAACTGTGAAAGACTTAGCTACTCTGATCAAGACAATGATCCCAAACAGTTCCAAAGGACCCATAATAAAAAAATGCTATCTCCAAAGACAGAACTGATGAACTCTGAATGCAAGTTGAAGCATACTCCCCCTGCCCCTTTCTTTATTTTTATTGTTCTATTTTGTTTGTGTTTTCTTTTACAACATGGCTAATACGAAAATATGTTTTGCATAACTTTACTTGTATAATCAATATCAAACTGCTTGCCTTCTTTTTTTTTATAAAGCAATCGGGGTTAAGTAACTTGCTCAAGGTTACACAACCAGGTGTATCTGGGTGGGTGCTAAGTGTCTGAGCCCAGATTTGATCCCCAGTTCATCCCGACACTGGAGCTGGTGCTCTTACTCACTGTGCTACCTGGCCGCCCCAAACTGATTGACTTCTTAAGAAGGAGTGAAGGGAGGGAGAAAATTTGGAACTCAAAATTTCAAAAAATGATTGTTATGAGGCAACTAGGTGGTGCAGTGTACAGAGCACTGGCCCTGGAGTCAGGAGGATCTGAGTTCAAATCTGACCTCAGACACTTAACACTTACTAGCCATGTGACCTTGAGCAAGTTACTTAACTCCAATTACCCCTCCATAAAAAAGGCAAAAAAAAATGATTGTTATAAATGTTTTCCATGTAATTGAGAAATATTTAATAAAATCAATAAAAATAATTTCTAAAAATAACATATCATGAAGATGGTGGAGTAGAAGCAGGACCTCCCCGCTGCTCTGGCTTCCACCTTCCCCAATCCATGTCAAAAGGGGACTCTAAACATACTTTGGAGCTGCAGAACCCACAAAATGTCACAGAGAAGCTAACCTCCCTCTGAGGACAGCCCAGCAGACTAGCAGGAACTGGCCAGCGCAGTGCTCTGGGAGACAAGCCCAGCCCCACGCCAAGGCTTTAGTCCCAGGGCGGGCCTGAGCAACTGCTGGCCAGAGGGATTCCAGGTCATCAGCAGTTGTGGCTGGTTCCAGATTTATCAACACAAAGATGTGAAGGACAAAGTGAGAGGTCAGTGCAGTCTGGACTTTGGGATCCAGTAAGTGGGAGTGCATGGCTTTTGCCCCCGGGGCTAGAAGCTGCTGAGAAGCTGGCACAGCCAGCCAGCACCATGTAGCAGCTTCCACTCCTGGCCTGCAGAGTGTAGGGAGACAAAGGACCAGTCTGAGGGGTAATCGCTGTTGCTTTAACCTTCTTGGATCTGGATTGCAGTCTAGGGTGGAGGTCCTGGGGTGTGTGTCCAGATTGCCAGAGCATGTGGCAAACTCAGAGAGGGCACCCATCTAATACCTCTGGCAGCTGAGAAAACCCCAGCATTTGGGATGAAAGCTCCCCTGTCTGGTGGCAGAGTCCTACTGTGGCAAAAAAACACAGAGGTCAAGTGACTGAGGGGACCAGGTAAAGGAAACAAAGGAGACAGAAAACTCCAACATTAGATTCCTATTTTGGGGACAAATGGGAGCAAAGCATAGAACAGGAGGAAGACAGTGAAGTCAGAACTCCTGCACCAAAAGCTTCAAATGTAAATACGAACTGGTTAGAGGCCATAGAGGATCTTAAGAAGCAGATAAGAGAAGTGGAGGAAAAATTGGGAAGAGAAATGAGAATGATGCAAGAAAATTATGAAATGAGAGTCAACAGTGTGAATGAAGAAAATAACACATTAAAAAATAGACTAACTCAAATGGCAAAAGAGGCTCAAAAAGGCAATGAGGAGAAGAATGCCTTAATACGTCAAATTTGCCAGATGAAAAAAGAATCTCAGAAGCTCAATGAGGAGAATTATTGCTTCAGAATTAGACTGGAGCAAATGGAAGCTAATGACTTTATGAGAAATCAAGATGCTGTTAAACAGATTCAAACAAATGAAAGAATAGAAGGCAATGTGAAACATCTCATGGGAAAAACCACTGACTTGGAAAATAGATCCAGGAGAGATAATTTTAAAATTATTGGACTACCTGAAAGCCATGGTCAAAGTAAGAACCTAGAAATCATCCTCCAGGAAGTTCTCAAAGAAAACTGCCCTGATGTTTTAGAACCAGAGGGCAAAATAGAGGTTGAAAGAATCCACCGATCACCTGCTGAAAAAGATCCCCAAAAGGAAACTCCTAGGAATATTATAGACAGGTTCTGGAATTCCCAGATTAAGGAGAGAATATTACAAGCAGCCAGGAAGAAACAATTTGAATATTGTAAAAACACAATCAGGATAACCCAGGATCTGGAAGCTTCTACACTGAGGGATTGCAGGGCTTGGAATATGATATTCCGGAGGTCAAAGGAGCTGGGATTAAAACCAAGAGTCACCTACTTAGCAAACTGAGTATCATGTTTCAGGGGAAAATATGGTCATTCAGTGGAATAGAGCACTTTCAAACATTCGTGCTGAAAAAAACAGAGTTGAATAGAAAATTTGACATTCAGATACAAGAAGCAAGAGAAACATGAGAAGGTAAACAGGAAAAGAAATCATAAGGAACTTATAAAAGTTGAACTATTAACATTTCTACATGGAAAAACAATAATTGTAACATGAAACTTTTCTCAATAGTTGAAGGGAATAGAAATATATGTCTATATATGATGGTACATGGGCATATGAATACATATGTGAATGTGTGTATATATGTTTACAGGTATACATAGATAGAGGGCACAGGACCAATTTAACAGGAAGGGATGATACTTAAAAGGTGAAATTAAGAGGTGAGAGAAGAATACAATGAGAGGAGATGGGGAGAGACAGAATGGGGTAAACTATCTCATATAGAAGAGGCAAGGGAAAATGGTTACAATGGAGGGAAAGAATAGGAAGGCAAAAGGAAATGGGTCAACCTTATTCCCTTTGAATTTGCCTTAAAGAGGAAATGAAATACACACTAAATAGGGTATCTCATCCTCCAGGAGAATAGGGGGGGGGATGATGGAAGGGAGGGCAGGCTGAAGGGGAGGGAAGTTGGAAGTACCCACTTTTTTTTAAGCAATTGTGGTTGCGTGACTTGCTCAGGGTTGCAGGGCTGGTTATTTCTGGGTGTGGTGCTGAGTGTCGGGGGCCGGATTTGATCCCGGGTTGTCCAGCCTCTGGAGCTGGTGCTCTTGCTCATCGTGCCACCTGGCCGCCCCTGAACAATTGGGGTTAAGTAACTTGCTCAAGGTTACTTGGACTGGTATTTCTGGGTGGGTGCTAAGTGTCTGAGCCCCAATTCAATCCCAGATCATTCCGACTCTGGGGCCGATGCTCTTGCTCCCTGTGCTATCTGGCTGCCCCAGGAAGCACCCACTTTTGAAAAGGGACAGGATCAAAGTAGAGAATAGAACAAGTGGGAGGTGGGATAGGAGGGAGGGAAATATAGTCAGTCTTTTACAATATATCTACTATGTTATTGTTTTGCATTAGTCACACATGTACAACCTGTACTGAACTGCTTATCTTCCCAGTAAGGGTGGGTGACAAGGGAGGAAGGGAATGAATCTGGAATTCAAAGTTTTAATATCAAATATCCAAATATATATATACACTATTATTAATACTATTTTACATGTATTTGGGAAATAAGATATACAGGCACTGGGGCATAGAGATCCACTGGAAAAGTCAAAAGGGGTATGGGAGAAAATATGGGAGAGAGCACATTGGAGGAGTGGATATCCTGTTTTGGACTGCTGTTTTGGGGTGGTGGGTAGGGGGGAAATGGGGAGAAAACTAGTAACTCAAAATCTGGTGGAAATGAATGATGCAAAACAGAAGTTAATAAAGCATTTGAAAAAAATAACAAATCATATAGTTGCTTATTGTTACTGTAACACTGAATTTCTGAGAAGAAAAGGGGAGAGATCATCTAGAAAGATGAAACAAAATGAAAATGTTGAAAATAAGCCATCATGGCTTATTATATTTTGAAAACATACTTGTAGTTTGTTTTTTTTAAACATCTAGCCTTAGGGCTATTTGGCAACAAATAATTAGCACTTATATAAAGTTAACTTGTGGTATTCATCTAGATATACCTAGTTTTACATACAAGCCAATGATTGTGTTACGTTCTTTCTTTTTCTTTTTTTTTGCTTTTTTGGAGGGCGGAAGGTAGGGCAACGGGGGTTAAATGACTTGCCCAAGGTTACATGGCTAATAAGTGTTAAGCATCTGAGACTAGTAAGTATTCAGTATCTGAGACCTCATTTGAACTCAGGTCTTCCTGACTCCAGGGCTGGTGCTCTATTCACTGTACCACCTAGCCACCCCTGATTGTGTTACTTTCATTAGTTACTTTATATGTTGCAATAGATAGAGCTCTGGGCTTGGAATCAGGAAGAACTGAATTCAAATTTAGCCCCAGACACTTCTTTACTATAACTCTGGGCAAGTAACTTCTGTTTGCCTTATTTTCCTCATGGAGATAATAATAGCACCTACATCCCATGGTCATTGTTAAGGATAAAATTAGGTAATATTTATAATGCACTTTGTAAATCTTAGCACACTATAGAAATACTATTCTTCTCCTTTTTCAATCATCATCATCATCATCATCATCATCCCTTTAGAACCAGTTTGTGAGTACTAGATTTCATTAGCTAGCATATTCCTTCACCATCCAAATAATTACAATTGATTGGTAACTTTGAGCAGAAATAAGATAAAAATAGTTGTGTTGTATTAAACTTTTCCAAAAATATTATTCAAGCTCTATGAAAAAATATTTCTTTAAAATAGGAATTAAATCTATTGAACAAGCAGTTGATCCTACTAATTATATGAAGAGGGAGAGAAATAAGAAGAGGGAGAATTTTTTTTTTCTAAGTAAAGGAAAACTATCAGAGAAGGTTTATGGAAAAGACTTCTATCTTCAACTGATAAATGGTCAAATAATATGAATAATTATACTATTTTTATAATTATATTAATTATATATGTAAATCTGTAGGAAAATACAAATGAAAATGAGATTATAACAGAAAAAAGTCATCAAAATATTTTATCATTTACTTCCTTATTTATCTATCCTTCAAAATGCATCAGAGACTTAAAAAAATTGTGCATAAAAGGCAATAGTGAATCCAAGATACCCTTAATTGTTTACTCCAAGGACTATAAAGATATTACAATGGTAATGGTGGTCACTGTTTATCAGGAGAGGCCCATGGAATTTGCAGAGAGTAGGTTATAGACAGTAAATAAGTTTTGGGACTGGTATGATTAAGTTTATATAGAATAGCACTGATAAAATGAGGCTGAGATAGATTGTAGTCAGATTACAAGTACTGATGGGTAACTAAAGAAATGTTTGGTCTGGATCATGGTGACATCATTACAAATAAGCAGAAATAATGGGAACAATGAAGAAAAAGTACAGGAGACTTTAGGAGTCTCCATTTGGGAAAAGCAAGTATATAGGGCTGCATAAGTAAACCCAGACTTTGAAGAGTGAGGAAGATGGTGGAGTGAAAACAGGAACATACCTGGCCTCTTCCCCAAACCCCTTCAAATTACTCTAAAAAGTCAATCTGAACAAATCCACCCAGAGACAGAGTGTGGCAGCTTTCCAGCCCAACACAACCTGGAAGGTTAACAGGAAGGCTCTGTTGCACCCAGCTTGGAGAGGAGAACAGTCTAGGTCAGGGGCAGGTTGCACCAGGGCAGACTGGACCATAGATAGCAAAGCTGATGCAGGCCCCAGGGCACTGATTCACTGGCACCAGTGACAATTCCCAGACCTTTCGGCACAGGACAGGGATCTGTCAGAACTGGGTGAGAAGGAAGCGTAGTCCTGGGCAGGGACTGCAGCGGAGGCAGCAGCTGCTCCTGGGGCTATCAGCCCATAGACTGAATGTTTGAAAATCACCTATTTAAACTTCCAGGAGCCAAGGTGGTGGAGCAAGCAGTAAGTCACTCTCAGCTTCCCTTTTAGATTTTGAAAAACCCAGAGAATATTGCCCCAGGAAAAATCCTGGAGGAGCGGAGCCAGCAAAATGATGGGGTACCGCAATCTTTTAGCTCAGGAAGGTAGAAGGATTAACTAACGAGAAAGGTCCCTCTTGTGGCTGAAGGAGACCAGTGTAGAACAGGAGGTGTCCCAGTAAGCCAGCAGCAAGTTCCATCTCAGCTTACCAGTGGGAGATCCTGAGCCCCAGGGTGGAGAAGCAAGCAAGCACCAACACCAGCCACCACCACCAGCTCCAGCTCAGCACCAGGTAAACCACAAGACCACTATAACATCCAGCTGCCAGCACCCGAGGTCCCAGCACAGAAAATCAGTAACCAGGCCCCTA
Source organism: Petaurus breviceps papuanus (assembly GCF_028583685.1). Classification (NCBI taxonomy): domain Eukaryota; kingdom Metazoa; phylum Chordata; class Mammalia; order Diprotodontia; family Petauridae; genus Petaurus; species Petaurus breviceps. The sequence continues at coordinate 10,205,757 of NW_027187349.1, forward strand.
GCCCCCAGCACAAGAAGTCTGGGACAGTGCTCCCTGGACTGTCAGAGAGTCCAGAGATCAAATTTAAAAGCCAGAAATAAAGGCAAACAACATGAGAAAGAAGAATCGAATGAAAAATAATGTCCATAGGGAAATATCTTGGCGACAAGGAAAATCAATACCCAAATTCAGGAGAGGACAACATGATCAATTTATCCACTTTGGAAACCTCAAAGGGGAATAAGAACTGGTCTCAAGCCCCGAAAGCCTTCTTGGAACAGCTCAAGAAGGATTTTAAAAGTCAAATAAGAAAAGTAGAAGAAAATCAATCAATTCCTTTAAAAATACAATTGACAAAATGGGAAAAAAAGTACACTGAAGAGTGAGTAAAATCAATATAATTAGGTCCATAATATAAACTGGTAAAATCTCCTCTAACAAACTCTACTAAACACCTTTAAGGAAAGAGGAATACAGGGTAGAGTAAGTGGTCTTATAGTAAGGAAGATTTGGGTTCAAATACTGCCTCAGACACTTATTAGTTTTGTGTCTCTGGGCAAATCACTTAAAATCTCTGTGACTCAATTTCCTCAACTGTAAAATAAGGGAGTTGGACTTGGCCTCTGTGAAGTTCCTTGTATCTCCACATCTGTGATTCTATATTAATTTATTTGAAGTTTTACTGATCACCTTTATTCAAGATACTTTGCTGTCCTGCACTGTGGAAAATACACAAATTTAATTTAATTTGTACGTGTATTAAGCAACTACTTTATGCATGGCGGTAAGCTAGGCACTGGGGACAAAAAGACAGATCAAAATAACCATGCTCTCAAAACACCTGGAGTTTAATGTTGGAAATAAAACATATATACATACAAATCTACATAGATCACACACACACAGTCCCAAAAGTCTTGGTGAAGTTATAAATCATTAAAGCTTAAACATTTAAATGCTTGTAGGTTTAAATGCATTTAATCTTTAATAGTTTAAAACTGCACTATGATTTTTAATATGTGCTATATAACTATGATGACTGAAGGAATGTGATAATTGCAAAGGAGAGGTCCAAGCAAAATGCTATGAGAAACAAGAGGAGGGAGAAATTTTTCAGCTAAGAGTCTTAACCTTAGATTAAATTAACCTAGGGGAGGTTTATGGAAAAGATGATCACTGTCCCTAATTGATAAATGATCAAAGAATATGAATAAGAAGCTTTCAGAAGAAATCCAAGCTATCAATTCATATAAAAAACACTCTAAATCATTATTTATTAGAGAAATGAAAATTAAAATAACTCTGAGGTACTACCTCACACCCATCAAATAGGTTAATGTGACAAAAAAGGAAAATGACCAATGTTGTAGGGGATGTGGGAAAAGAGATACACTAATATACTATTGGTAGAGCCACAGGTGAATTAGTCCAACCATTCTGGAAAGCAATCTGGAACTATGCCCCAAAGCTATTTAACTATACATACTATTAGATCCAGTAATACCAATACTGCCTCCATACCCCAGAGAGATCAAAAAAAGAGGAAAAAGTCCCCTATGTACAAAAATAGCTATAGCAGTTCTTTTTTTGTGGCAAAGAATTGGAAACTGAGGGGATAACCATCAATTGGGGATTTATTTGCTCAACAAGTTATGGGATATGAATGTGATAGAATACTATTGTGCTTCAAGAAATGATGACAGGGATAGTTTCAGGAAAATCTGGGAAGATTTGTATGAACTAATGCAAAATAAAGTGAGCAGAACTAGGAGGACAATTTATATGATAACAGTAGCATGATAAATTGTAAAAATACTGTAATTATCTCTGAAAGACTTAGTCATATTAATGGGATTTAAAAGCTTCCCCATCCATTAATAGGCTTCACCTGGAGCCCATTAAAGGAAGCTTGTTTAGGGGAGCCTTGTTTTGTAGGAAGGCCCATACCTTTTGCTAATTTCTGTTACTGGGTCAGGAGGGTGTAAAGCCAAGCAAGAGGAGCTCTCCAGAAGACTGCTGTTGTGAACAGCTTTAAGGTTCTGATCACATGGTATAGTGAACCCTCTATTTATTCAGCAGTAAATTAAAGCAAAACATTCATAGAAACCAAGGTGAAGCATTCATAATGTTATAACATAACTTATCATTAAAGTGGCCACATAGTTTTTACCAAAGTGGCCACATAGTTTTAAGCAAAATATATCATTAAGTAAGTCCTTAACTCAATCATCCTTAAGGAGCAAGCCTCCTTAAGGGACACACAGTACAAAGGTTGACGTTCTCCATCTCTAGGTCACATTATATTAATCTCTCAGTCAAAAAGTCTTCTTCCTTCTTGATCGGAGATTAGTTTCCAATCATCCTTAACTCAATCATCAGGAGTACAACATTACCAGGTGAGGCCTGAGTACAAAATTCTCCCAACCCTAGGCCATAGTAAATCATGATCTTCTCAGTCAGCACTAAGTACCCAAGGAGAGGTCTTTTCATCTTGACTCAAGGCTGGCTCTCAGATTTTATGGTTCCTCTTCCATGGTCCCAGCTTTTGCCTGAATTTACCCAACTGTCACCTGGATTCAAAGGTAGGCAGCTCTCCACTCCTAATCTAGCTCCTTGTCCAGTTCTTTGTCTAGTTCCCATTCCCCACTGAAGTTCTTAATGTCCAATCCACCTCAAGTCCTTCACAGTTTCTGTTTCTGGGAAGACAAAGCTTAGCAGAGTCAAAACAACATTCATGCACATTGCAACCACCATAATCAATTCACTTTCTGCCTGTGAAATAACACAGACCCAGAAACAAAGTCTGAGAACTCAACACAAATCATCAGTATAATTCCAAGACCTTGGAAACCCTTCTCCAGGACTTCTGTAAACAGACAACAAGAAAATCCTCTTTCAGGACTTCCAGGAAGATCCCAAGGTTTCTTTACAAGGTATTACAAAAAAAATTAACACAGACAGAACAAACAGAGTGCTGGGATTCCACAAGTTTTCTCCTTCTCAACTCTGCACCACAAGAGTTCCCCTCTCAGGTCTGCTCTTTCCCAGCTTTGGCTTATATATGGTTATTAGCTCCTGTCTGTTCTGCCCCTTCCTGTTACATCAGCAAGTTCCTCTTACTGTGGGCGTTCACAAGTTCTATTTCTTAACAAACACTTGATATAATCATGGGCAAGGCTTAAAAGAAACTTGAACTGAAACAAGGTGCTAAATAATTAAATAGCTGAAACAAGGTGCCAAGTGCTTCTTTGCTTGCTATTACAGAGGGCTGTGATGCCCTCTGGCTCTAAAATGGGTATAATATACTCTAAGGTTAGTATTTTGCTTTGGGGCTCACTCATTGGAAGAATGTTCTTGTTATATGATCAGATGAGACTCTGGGTAGCTGTTAAGGAGCCCCCGGCTTTAAAAAATGCAGATGTTGGTATTTCTCTCTCTGGTAACTATGTATGTATTGCCTTGGTCAGATAATTGGAGCTGTCTTTTGATCTGTGCTAATTTCTTGAACAGTTAGAAGCCCTGTCTGTTTGTCTTTATATCTCTGTTTATATTTTCTCTATTTTCTTTGGATTTTTTCTGAAGTTCAGGGTGTTGACTTTTCTCCTGAACTAATGAATGTAATTAAAAAGATTGCTGACCCCTCAAACAGCTATATTTCCTAGTAAAGCAGATCTAAGAGCTTGTGCTAGCATCCACCCTGGCTATGCCAGTATGGTTGTCATCATACTTAGTAACTCTGATCAACACAATGGCCAACCACAATTGCAAAAGAATTAATGATGAAAGATGCTACCCACCTCCAGATAGAGAGCTGATGGACAAGGAATACAGATTTAATCATATTTTCTTTTTATTTTTCTTTCATTCTTTTTTTACATAAATAATGTGAGAACTAATTTTGTATCACTATACACATTTATAATAACTTGTTTTTCTTTCCATCTCAGTGGAAGGAAGCAGGGGAAGTAGAAAGAGAGAATTTGGGACTAAAAAATCAAATAAAATTGAATTAAAAAAAAGAAAAGACAGCTGAGGTGGATTTTGAAGAAGGGAGGCAAAGGTGATGAGGCTGTGGTGGCAAATGAAATAAATTCTAAGCAAGTGAGATAACAAAAACAAAGGCTTGGAGACAAGGATGAATGAATTAAGACAAGATCCCTTACCTCAGAGCTTGCAGTTTAATTACCAATATGAATGTTTTATTAATACATAAATATTTATTCTATATGAACTATATTTTTCTAACATGACACAGTACTTTCTGACATTACTGATAGGAAAAGTCATTAAGAGCACTTGAATTATTTGAAAAATTAGGAGTTTCAGTTTATGTAATTTACAGATGCATTACTGACAATTTGAGTAGTATTGTCTTTTTTATTTTATTGATGTAGTACAAACATGACCACTGACTAGTCCTATAATTGTTTAAGTCTTCCACTATCTCTGTAGAGAGTTTAGTAATTACACTCATAAAATGAATGCATATGTATATCTGAGTAGCCTGGATCCCAAATATTTTATGCGTTCTGTAGCTATTTTAAATAGGGTTTGTCTTTTTATCGTCTAGCTTTTGTTAATGCTATGTAGAAATGCTGGTGATTGTTGAGGTTTTATTTTATATTCTGCTACTTTACAGAAGCTATTAATCGTCTCAATTAGATTCTTTGTTAATATTCATCTATTCCCTTCTAGTCTATTCTGAATTCCATTCACTCAACTGGGTTATATCCTTACTTTTTCCTTCTTTATTCCTTTTGAGAGAAACAAATATCACTCAAGACATATAGACATTTTGGAGTACAGAAGTTGAGTTCCTTCATCTACCTCATTGATACCTCCATGTACCTCATTTATAATGGCTTTTATAGCTTTCATCCTACCCTCTGGAATATTAATGTATGTGGGGTTTTTTTGGTTGTGTTTTAGAGGGGACATGAATTCTATTATACTTAATTTTTTTTTCTCATAAAGGAAACAGTGTCATGCAGTGGGAGTGATGTCTATATTCTAAGAGATGAGTTCTGCTCTTACCCCATGCTCTTACTGTTATTTTTCACAGGTACTAAGGTGTGGTTATCCTATCTTCTTTTCTATTTTCCTACTACCCAAGGTACCAGCTTCACTCTCTTGGGATAGGTCACAGCTCTTAGAAGCCGAGGACTTTGAGAAACTGGTCTCCTATTGGTCCATTTCTCCAAGACAAAACCTATTATAGAGAGATATATAGTTATATATAGCATATACAATGTATACTATGTGTGTATGTATAATGTATATATTATGTATATACATACGTGTGTGGATATATATATATATATATATGCCTGTCTCTCACCACACACAGTCTTTCCACTATAAGAAACCAAATCTTTTTTTTTCCCATAGAAAAAAATATTTATATCGTATCTATTATCGTATATATTATTTCAAATACTCCACTGTTTTTGAGAGTCTAAAGAAAGCATTATTTCTTCTCAAATCCCTTTCAGAGTAGAGGTATGGTAGGAATCATCTTCAGCTCTTTTTTTTTGGTCTCTTGATTCCCCTTGCTCATTATAGTAACTTTATACTTTACACTATTATATCTCCTGTCCCTCCACCCCAACATATTGATTCATTTATAGGAACCTGCAGGATTTGGTGTAAAGAATGTTAATCCAACTCTTTCTCTTTCCTACATCCTCATTCTGAAGATCCTCTTAAACTTTCAGCTCCTTAGATCTTTTTTTGTGCCTTGATGATCCTGCTTTCCTTTTTCTTCAAATCCTCAATCCAATTTTAAAAAAGAACCCAAATTGTCTATTAACATGAGAGAAATTATTGAATTGCTGAGTCTTTTCTTTATAATTGTAATTATTTACATTTCTTGTGTTTCTATTTTTTGGATTACTCTCTTATTTTTATTATATTACTTATATATATTATATATTACTTATATGTAATATAATTTTATTATATTACTCTTGTTTTCTAAAGAATAGTGATACATTGAAGGTTACACAGAAATCACTAGAAAAGTAAGTCAGTGTTGAAATTTAATACTTAATAAATTAAGCAACTCCCAGATGCACAAAATGAATCATAAAGCCTTTCAAATTGGAAGGAACCTTCAAGGTTATGTGGCACAACTTTCTGTCCACTCCAAGAATAACGTTATCTGCCCCTTTTAGGAAGTTTACAATATGGAAGGCAGATAAAGGAGTATTTACAAGTAACAAAATAGAATATGATATATGAATAGAGATACCTAATAAAGTGGTCTTAGAGGCCTAAGGAAGGTTGGATGGCTTCCACTGAAAGAAATCAGGGAAGTTTTTATGAAAAATATAACAATTGAAATGGTCCTGGGAGGGATGGGCTGGAATTCCATAAGTGGAGTGAGAGTAGAACCATCAAATTTTAAATCAATGAAAGCATTTTTGTTGTTGTTGCAGAAAACTGAGGTAGTGTGATCTGTAAATGGTGAATAACCAAACCTAATATAGAAATAAAGCTGAATAGTCAGTGAAGATGTATATTAGGTAACTCTATCAAAAATTAACGATCTTGAAGGAGCTTTTAGGAAGGGAGTAGGTCACATTTTAATTATCTAAGTTTTACCTGATATGACTTTTATTCAGTGTCCCTAATTGAACATCAACCCACATGTATGAAATATCAGCCATTTGGGAAGCAGACTTAACATTCTGCTATGAAATTTGAAGCAATAGGGGACATATTTCCTTTAAAGCAAAATCTTACTTCCACATAAAGGTGGGTTGCAGAGGCATCAGTGGAAAGGACTAATAATTTCCCCCCTTCAAAAAGTAGTTTGGAAACTACAAAAGGATGTAAGGCTAATACTTGGTTCAAGTACCATAGTTTTGAACCATAAAGCATGCAATGGATGATCAGAGTCAGAAAAATGCTAGGGGCCAGTGCTACCAAATGATAAGAGAAGGATTTTAGTATAGCATTTGTAAACTTCTGATTTTGAAAATTATCTTGATTGTCCTGGCAAGATGGCTTAGCTACACAGTGTATCTCTGAATAAATGAATTAATTGATCTGATGGATTTTTTAAAATAGAAGAATTAATTCAATTAAATTTTATTCAAAAAGTATTTATTATTTAACTACTATGTTTAGGCAGCATTCATATGAATAAATATTTTTAAGAGTGTTATGTAAGCAAGGCAGGGCCAAGATGGCAGAGTAGAAGCAGGAACGCCCCACTGCTCTGGCTTCCACCTTCCCCAATCCATGTAAAAAGGGGACTCTAAAAAAACTTTGGATCTACAGAGCCCACAAAATGACACAGAGAAGCTAAACTCCCACTGAGGACAGCCCTGCAGGCAGCACAGCACTCTGGGAGCTGAGCCCAGCCCCATGCCCAGGCTTTAGCCCCAGGGCAGGCCTGACCAGCCGCCAGAGGGACTCCAGAACAGCAGCAGCTGTGGCTGGTTCCAGATTTGTCATCACACAGATGCGAAGGACAAAGTGAGAGGTGAGTGCAGTCTGGACTTTGGGACCAGTAAGTGGAAGTGCGTGGCTTTTGCCCCCAGGGCAAGAAGCCACTGAGGCACCAGCATAGCCAGCCAGAACCAAGTGGCAGCTTCAGCTCCTGGCCTGCAGAGTGTAGGGAGACCAAGCACCAGTCTGAGGGGTAATTGCTCTTGCTTTAACCTTCTTGGATCTGGATTGCAGTGTAGGGTGGAGGTCCTGGTGTGTGTGTCCAGCTTGCCAGAGCTTCTGGAGACCTCAGAGAGGGCACCCATCTAATGCCTCTGGCAGCTGAGAAAACCCCAGCATTTGGGATGAAAGCTCCCCTGTCTGGTGGCAGAGTTCTACTGTGGCAAAAAGCCCAGGGGTCAAGTGACTGAGGGGACCAGGCAAAGGAAACAAAGCAGACAGAAGACTCCAACATTAGATTCCTATTTTGGGGACAAAAAGGAGCAAAGCATGGAACAGGAGGAAGACAGTGAAGTCAGAACTCCTGCACCAAAAGCTTCAAAGGAAAATACAAGCTGGTTACAGGACATAGAGGACCTTAAGAAGTAGATAAGAGAAGTGGAGGAAAAATTGGGAAGAGAAATGAGAACAATGCAAGAAAATTATGAAATGAGAGTCAACAGCCAGACTGAGGAAAATAACACCTTAAAAAAATAGACTGACTCAAATGGCAAAAGAGGCTCAAAAAGGCAATGAGGAGAAGAATGCCTTAATACGTCAAATTTGCCAGATGAAAAAAGAATCTCAGAAGCTCAATGAGGAGAATTATTGCTTCAGAATTAGACTGGAGCAAATGGAAGCTAATGACTTTATGAGAAATCAAGATGCTGTTAAACAGATTCAAACAAATGAAAGAATAGAAGGCAATGTGAAACATCTCATGGGAAAAACCACTGACTTGGAAAATAGATCCAGGAGAGATAATTTTAAAATTATTGGACTACCTGAAAGCCATGGTCAAAGTAAGAACCTAGAAATCATCCTCCAGGAAGTTCTCAAAGAAAACTGCCCTGATGTTTTAGAACCAGAGGGCAAAATAGAGGTTGAAAGAATCCACCGATCACCTGCTGAAAAAGATCCCCAAAAGAAAACTCCTAGGAATATTATAGACAGGTTCTGGAATTTCCAGATTAAGGAGAAAATATTACAAGCAGCCAGGAAGAAACAATTTGAATATTGTGGAAACACAATCAGGATAACCCAGGATCTGGAAGCTTCTACACTGAGGGATCGAAGGGCTTGAAATATGATATTTTGAAGGGCAAAGGATCTGGGATTAAAACCAAGAGTCACCTACCCAATAAAACTGAGTATCATGTTTCAGGGGAAAATATGGTCATTCAGTAGAATAGAGGATTTTCAAGCATTCTTGCTGAAAAAAAGAGTTGAATAGAAAATTTAACATTCAGATACAAGAAGCAAGAGAAGCATGAGAAGGTAAACAGGGAAAAGAAATCATAAGGAACTTATCAAAGTTGAATCATTAACATTCCTACATGGAAAAACAATAATTGTAACTTACGAAACTTTTCTCAGTAGTTGAAGGGAATACATATGTATGTGTGTATGTGTGTGTGTATATGTATATATATATATATATATGAGGGTATATGGGCATATGAATACATATGTGAATGTGTGTATATATGTTTACAAGTATACATAGATAGAGGGCACAGAACCAATTTAACGGGAAGGGATGATACTTAAAAGGTGAAATTAAGAGGTGAGAGAGGAATATAATGAGAGGAGATGGGGAGAGACAGAATGGGGTAAACTATCTCATATAGAAGAGGCAAGGGGAAATGGTTAAAATGGAGGGGAAGAATAGGAAGGCAAAAGGGAATGGGTCAACCTTATTCCCACTGAATTTGGCTTGAGGAGGGAATAAAATACACACTACATAGGCTATCTCACCCTACAGGAGAGTAGGAGGGAAGGGGATGAGAGGAGGGAATGATGGAAGTGGGAAGAGGCTGGGAGGGAGGGAAGTTGGAAGCACCCACTTTTGAAAAGGGATAGGATAAAAGTAGAGAATAGAACAATTGGGAGGTGGGATAGGAGGGAGGGAAATATAGTCAGTTTTTTTTACAATATATCTACTATGTTATTGTTTTGCATTAGCCACACATATGCATCCTATACTGAACTGCTTATCTTCCCAGTAATGGTGGGTGACAAGGGAGGAAGGGAATGAATCTGGAATTCAAAGTTTTAAAATCAAATATTCAAATATGTATGTATATATATATGTGTGTGTGTGTATATGTGTATATATACATATATACATATATATATACTAATATCAATACTATTTTACATGTAATTGGGAAATAATATATACAGGCACTGGGGCATAGACATCCACTGGAAAAGTCGAAAGGGGTATGGGAGAAAATATGGGGGAGAGCAGATTGGAGGAGGGGATATCCTGTGGGACTTCTATTTTTTGGGGGGGTGGGTAGGGGAAAATGGGGAGAAAATTTGTAACTCAAAATCTGGCAGAAATGAATAATGTAAAGCAGAAGTCAATAAAGCACTTGAGAAAAAAAAAAGTGTTATGTAAGGCCCAAGAAAAGACACGTGATTTTTACTGAGGATACTGGGGAAGTTTTCCTGAAAGATGTAGTATTTGAAGTGAGTGTTAAAGGACGGGTAGGAATTTAGTAGATAGGGATGTCTATTTATTCTGTGAATACAGAGCTAAGCGGTCTCTGTCCTCAAGGAGCTTAGGTTCCAATAAGAGTATGACTAATTCAAAAGGAAGGGAATAGTTAAATGAAAACTGCACAGATCCAGTAAAACCAGAGGGAAAAGTGAAAACAAAAAGAATCCACCAATCAAGGCTGCAAGAAACCCCAAAATTAAAACACCAAGGAATGATACGGCCAAAATCAAGAGCTTCTGGGTCAACGAAAACATACTCCAAGCAACCAAAAAAAGAAAAAAAATCAAATATGGAGGAACTATAGATTCCAGGGCTTGCCATATTAATGATGGACTAAGTGAGGAGTCCCAGTGACTTTGCCCACTGCAACTCACAATTTGTGTGCACAAAATATCCACTAGTCACTTTCCCTGGTAGCTGGGATTACAGCAACAACAAAAAGGAAATATAAGTCTGACCATATTAATGAGGAAGTTAGATCTGAAAGACTTCCAATGTCTTCAGAAGGTGAACATTACACTACTTACATTAATATTACATTATTTCTGTCTTTGCCCTCTGAAGTCAATCAGAAAAAAATCTAATCTCTGTTCAATAATATGACTCTTCACATACTTGTAGATAAGTAGCATGTCCTCACTTCTCTACTCTAATCTTTCTCTTCTCTAGGTTAAACAAACTGCTCACCCTACTTTATATGTTCCCTACTTGTCAATGTTTCTCAAAATGTGGCATCTGGTGTTACTGAACACAGATACTGAACCTGGAGTCAGAAAGAACTGAGTTCAAATTCAGGCTCAGAAACTGGCAATGTGACTCTGGGTAACTCACTTAATCTGTCTCCCTCAGTTTTCTCAACTACAAAATGTAGATAACAATAGCACCTATATTCCAGGATTATCGTGAGAATAAAATGAGATAATATTTAAAAATTGTTTTGCAAACCTTAACATTCTATATAAATGCTAATTATCATCTTCATCATCATCACCATCATAATTACCCCCACCACTCCAGATATGGTCTAACAGGTCAGAGTATATCAGGGCTAGCACCTTTTTTATTCCATTATCAATACTAACTTCTTTTTCAGCAGCCAAGGATCCTATCAGCCTTTTCTGGCTGTTGATAGACATTAAACTTGAAAGCCAATAAAATCCCCACATCATTTTCAAACTCTATTATCCAGCTATGCCTTTATGGTCTTGTACTCATTCAGTTGAGTCCTTGGAACTGTCTATTTGTTCCTATTAAATTTCATCTTATGACTTGGCCTACCATTCTAGCCTGCTGAGATCCTTCAGGATATCCCAACTCTGTCACACATGTTAGCTACCGTGTTTCCCCAATAATAAGACCTATCCTGAAAATGAGCCCTCCCCTTACTGTGTAAGATTCCTCTAAAATAAGCCCTCCCCCGAAAATAAGCCCTATTGAGATTGCTACTGTAGTGAAGGTGATCCCCTGCGCTACATGCTACATTACGGTACCCTCTGTATGCACCGTCCCCCCCCCCCCCCCAGGTGAAATGCACACCACACTCCGAGCTGCATCCAATCAGAGCTGCAGCAGTGAGCACGTCATCCTGTTCTTCCCCAGTGATTTGCTTATTGAATAAAGGTACATTTTTTTGTTCACATTTACCTGTTTATTAAAATTGCTATCAATGTTCATTAAAATAAGCCCTCCCCTGAAAATAAGCCCTCTGGTGTTTTTCTGTCCCCCCAAAATTAATAAGACAGTGTCTTATTATCAGAGAAACATGGTATAACTCCCTGTGTCAGACCACCTTTAAATTAGATAAACATGCCAAATATGTTTTCATCTAACGTACTGATAAAATTGTTGGTTAGTTCAGAGTCATGGTCACCATGGAAGCCACCATCCAAATAAAAATAATTTCAAAATTGATAAAAATATTTATGTCAAGTGAGGGAACATGGTATAGTGGATAGACAGCCAGTCTTGGAGTCATAAAGACAATGTGCCATAGACAAGTGTTGATTATATAACTATAGGAGAAAGAGAGATAGATATGGATAGGTAGATAGAATGTTTATTAAATGCTTACCATGTCCCATGGACTATAGTAAGTGCTGAGGATACAAATACAAGCAAGTAAGATAGTCCTTGCCCTCCAGGGGGCTTTAGAGGAATATGAGGAGTATAATGCATAAAAGGAAGTGATAAAAGTAGCCTGGTTTAGACTACCTTGAGTCTGGACAAGATAAAAGGAAAGCTCACCCATTAGAACCCAGGGAAATTCCTGGGTAGAGTCCAAATTCCTGGTGGGAAGAGATGAAGATGAGGATGACGCCTGGGGTGGAGGTAGATCTTAAGGAGCTGGTGCCAAGGGAAGACGAAGTTGCAAATGAGTTGCTAATCTGTATTGGCAGAGGGAGTCTCCACTCTGGGAGTTCCCCAAACTCAAGAAATCACAGGTCCAAAAATGAATGCAATATTCTGGATGAATAGTATAGTGGCAAAAATGATAACTCTGAATTTGCACCCTGTAATCAAAATAGGAGCTTGAGAGAAAATAAATAGATGGATTGTGTACTTTACAAAATATATACAATTTAACAAAATAATAAAAATAAGTTTATATTTACATAGAACTTTAAGGCTTACTGAGCACTTCCCTCAGAACAACCTTAATATATAGGTAGTCAGGTATTATTATTCCAGTTTTATAGATGAGAAAATTAAGTTCCTAAAACCTATAAAGAAACTCCCAGCCCCCACATTTTCAGATTTATGGAACTAGAAAGTGGCAGAGCCAGGATCTGATCCCAGATCCTCTGACTACAAACCCAGAGCTCTTTCTCCTAAATATTTTTAAAATTCAAATATAATTAATAACTAATATGTTAATAACTATATAGAAATATAAAAACTATATATAAAAATATAAATAATGATATATATAAATAATAATAAAAATAAAATCCCACTCTTTTTCTAGATTTTAATCCAGGTGATACTTACCTACTATGGGTATCTGCCAAGACTCCATCCTGAGACTGCTTGACGTTTCCCTCTCTGTCATGGTCTCCTGTGGTGATCTTGTCAGATCCCATGGGTTCAATTATTATCTCTATGAGAAAGATTTCCATACCAATCTATCTTGCCTTAGTCTCCCTCCTGAGTCCCAGTTGCTCACCATCAACTGTCTTTTAGATGCCTTAAAGTGGTTGTCCTATAGGCATTTTGACAACTAGGTTGTTTAATAAATAGAACACTGGGCCTAGAATCAAGAAGACCTGAGTTCAAATGTGGTTTCAGACACTTACTAGCTGTATGACCCTGGGCAAAGCATTTAACCCTTTTTGTCTCAGTTTCCTCATCTGTAAAATGAGCTGGAGAAGGAAATGGCAAACCACTCTAGCATCTCTGCCAAGAAAATCCCAAAGGGGGTCACGGAGTGTCGGACACAACTAAAATAGTTGAACAACAATAACAGGCATTTCAAATTTAACACATTCCCCAAACCCTGTCCATTCTTCCCAACTTTCCTGTAACTGTTGAAGACAGCATCATCCTTCCAGGATCACAATTTCAGCGTCAAAACTCACACTCACTCTACATATCCAATTTGTTGTCAAATCTCATTTATAGGTAAACAACGTCTCTCAAATACATTTCCTTCTCTCTATTTTCACTGCTGTCTCCCTTATAAAGGACCTTACCACCTTGTGCCTATACCGTGGAAACATCTCAGGTGGTCGCTGTGCCTCACACATCTTCCTGCTCTAACCCTGCTGCCAGAGTGACTTTCTAAATTGTAGGTCTAACCATGTCTCTTTCCATTCAGTAAATGACACAGTACCCCATTATCTCTAGTATTAAAGATGAAGTCATCTATTTGGCATCTAAAGCCTTCAAAACTTCTCTTTGTGTGCTTTTTGAGATAGCTACAAAGGCCTAAGCAACAGCAGTTCCCTCTTCAATGATTGGCTATCTCATGACTCTATGCATTTGCTCCAGGTGTTTCCCAGTATTTATCCCTCCTTCTGCTTCCTGGATTCCTTGGCTTCCTTCTAGACTCAACTCAAATACTTCCTCCTTGTAGAAGGGCTGTTTCTTCCTCTCCTCTCACTGTTAGTGCCTTTCCTCTGACAATATCTTCCATTTACATGGTCTGTATCCAATGTGCATGGTCATATCCATGTCATTTCCTCCATTAAAATATGAGTTCCTTCACTGCATGGACCATCTTTTTGCTTTTCTTTAGCACAGTGCCAGGCACATAGCAAGTGCTTTTAAAAAGCTTATTGATGGACTGACTGCAAATTGCTTTAACTTGTAGTTTTATTTTTTAACCTTGAATCTTTGTGAGCAGTAGAATCATACAGTACAGTCATTCTTTGAAACAAATATTTATTAACCTATTACTATATGCAAAAGAAATCTTCTAGTTCTTATAGGGCATATAAGAAAGAATAAATCATGTCCTCTTGGGATTTATAATCTAGTTACAGGGATTGATAAACACTGGCCTGGGGTGTCAAATACAGTCTGCCTCTCATTTTTATATGCCAAAGAGCTGAGAATGAAAACCAAAAACTATTCTTAGATCACAAGGGTGGGCTGGATATAGCCAGAGGACTATGGTTTGTGTACCCCTGATCTAGAAAAGGAAGATGGCAAATAACTGTAAAACAAAATACGGTATGAAATCAATCAAAGAATATTTCTGAAGTACCTACTGCATAAGACACTGTGATAGACAATGGTGATTCAAAGACAAAAGTGAGGCAGTTCCTGCCCTCAGGGAATTTATCTTCTACTGGAAGGATGCAATGTGTATTGCAGAGGGATTAGGAATGGAGGCAGAGAGGAATAGATGTAGATTTTTAGGCTGTTTCTATAAGCAATGGCTTGATGATTGTTTCCTGATCCAGGAAGGAGATGAGGTAGGACATGCCATGTAAGTGGCAGTATTAGATAGCATATGGGACTTCAGAGGAGCTCAGGTGATCTAGGGATTTCACATTTAAGGTAGTTAGCTATTGCTTTAAGAAAGTAACATGGAGATGTGGTTAGAGTCAGTTGCAGAGTTAGGAAAACCTGAATTCAAATCCTGCTTCTGATATATACTGGCTGGGTGACCATGGAAAAATCACTTAACCTTTCAAGATCCTAGATAATTCTCAAAAACTGTAAGTTACTTAGAGTTTCTTTATACGTATGAAATCACAGGTCTGTACCTCTGGAAAAAATATTGCTGGAGCAAACTTTAATGTGTAATTTCCAAATATAAGAACTTTTATCTTGAATTCCTAAAAGCAGCAGTTTCTTAATAACTCAAAATTTCACCAGCAAAGTTGCCAGTGTGAGGACTAAGTCATGTGAATCACTGACAAGTTAATTGTCCTCTGGGATCTAACTGTCATCTTTTTCATGAATTTGATTTAATGCCTAAGAGAAATCACTTCACAAAGTTTGAAATTATTTCAGAGAACAAGAATCCATAGATGCAGACACTCCACCCTCTTTCAGCTTGTAGGAGATCCTTGTGACTATCTTAACAGATAAGTACCCTTATTTCTCTGTCAGGTGGCCTGAGCAGGGCCAAAACAAGCCAAGTGTGTCACTTTTGTTGTTTAATCATTTCAGCTGTGTCTGAGTCTTCCTGACCCCATTTGGGGTTTTCTTGGCAAAGATACTAGAGTGGTTTGCCATTTCTTTCTCCACTTTGTTTTACAAATGAGGAAACTGAGTCAAACAGGGCTAAATGACTTGCCCAAGGTCACACAGCTAGTCAGTGTAGGAGGCCAAATTTGAGAGATGAGTCCTTCTGATTCCAGGCCCAGCATTCCATCCACTGCTGCCCCAAAGTGTATCACTAGCTGCCTGAAAAACAACTTGATTGATGTCACACTGGATATGGAGATGATTATAGCTAACTTAACTAACCCTACTTAGCTTCTTGGTGTAAGGCGATAATAACCGGATTCAGTTACTCATCACTCCTACTATATTTCCTATGGAACTCTGCAATTTATCCCTTTTCCTTCTAAGTCCACCTCTAACATGATACCCATCATGAAATAATTCTGAAATTAGAATCTGTTTAGATGAAAAACCACATTTTATGGTACTTTCAGCAAAATGCTTACACCACAAATGAGATCTTGCAGGTGCATTGTGACTTAGGGGAAGGAAGTAGGAGCAGAGCAAAAAATCAGGGAGACATTTGTGCTCAATGCACTCCCTCCTTGAATTTGTGGTAACCAAACACTCAAGTGATGAGAGTTCTGTGCTATCCCACTTTCATCAATGCATATGACAAGATCTTCATAAACTCTGAGTCTCTCCTGAGTTACCCTAACTAGCTTTCTTTTGAATCTTTGAAAGATGTGATATATGCTAAGCAAGGGGTGGGCTTTGGGAGACCTTTCAGGTCTTTCTTTGTATTCCCTCCAGCGATGAGCAGTGACTGATATATGGTAGTAGTCTCATGTCTGTTGAGTTAAAATGAATGAGACCCCACAAATCATTGTCTTTGTTTTCAAGGAGTTGACATATTTAGTTGGGGAGACAAAACATATAGGAAAAAAAAGGCAAATTGTATAATAGATAACATGATTAAGTATATAGCAGTATGGAGTAATGGATTGAAGACAGAATCAGTCAGGGAGACCTGGGCTCAAATTCCGCCTCTGGCTCATATTGACTTTGTGACCTTGGGCAAAGAGTTCAATGTCCACATATCCAGGAAACTCTTTTAAGAGCCTAAATTGTAGAATTCTCACCAATCTGCACTGGGAAAGGGAATTTCTTCAATACTTGTTCCATAAACCAATAAAATAACAGGTAGACAACATCTCCTCACAAATGATTTTACTATAAAGAGAAAGCATGAGATAATGGATAGAAGGCCACCTCAAAATTAAGCAAACTTATGTTAATCTCCTATCTCTAATACCTACTAGTTCTATGACCATAGAGACATCACTGAGCTTTTTCACGTCTATATTTTAAGTTCTCCATCTTCACCAATGGAGAATATTTCTACTTCGGGGAGCTCCACACACCAATAAAAATTACAGGTATGGATAAAAAAAATTATTAAGGGCTAAATTCCATGACAGAGGTAATCTCAGGCAAGGCAAAATCTAGTCTAACATATTTTAATAATTTTTTAAAAATCTATTACATTGTGTATGAAAAAATTATAGGATCCAGTTTCAATCTTTCTCTGCACAGCAAAGTGATTTTTCAAAATGCTTGATTTTTTTTTTCCATTAGTGAATGTTTCAGTGAGTATTAGAATAACTTAAATTAAGATGTGAGGAAAAGATACTTAAAATATTTTCCCCCTTACTCACATGGCGAAGACATCTTAACCACATGGCATATCCGTAGAGAAACTGGCAGGGTATCCTAAGGCTGCCTCCATGAAATGAATAAAACAAATGGACCTTTTCTATATTAATGAAGTTAATGAATCTAGCCAGATGGCACTTTTTTTTTCTATTCCTTGACTTTACTGACTTACTGTGGAACTAATACCAGATTTCTCCAAAGTAAAAAGAAAAGGGGAGTGAGAAATTTTTTTCTCTCTAATCCTTTGTTAAGGAAGCAACACTCAGTTAATTTGTTAATGGGATATAATAACTTTCAGTTGTAAACAGGGGCACAGTAATGGTGAGGGGTAGAGATAGAAGGATCTCAGCAGCAGCAGAATACACAGGAGACTGGACTTAATGTTGACATAGGGTCAGACACTTATGAGCTGTGAGACTCTGGCCGGGTCCTTAACCTGGGGTTTGAAATCCCTGGTCTCTAAAGTTGCTTTCAGCTCCCAATCTATGACCCTATGAGGACATGAAGTCCAGCTCCTATCCAAATCACAAATCTTATTTATCCACACCTTAGATAAGTGGTCATACTACCATGACTTGAATACTTCTGGTAAGAAGTGACCTCAACACCCCCAGAGGCAAATCATTCTATTTGTAATAGCTCTAATTGTTAATAATCAATCTATCAGTATTTATTAAGTGCCAGGAGCTTTGCTAGGCTTGGGAGATATAAAGACAAAAATGAAATGATAAATTGGTGAAATGGGATCAGTCTATTGGCACAAAGGACAGTACAACCACAAAGTTAAAAGAGATGTTGAACTAAACCCAGATAACATCAAGAAACCGCCAATGATAGGAAATACAGGGTTTGGAATGCCAATATTTGCTGGAAATTTTAAATAAATAAAATTAAATTATAAAGTTTATCAGCAGTAAGAGCTACAGATTAAATACCACTAATGATTCAGCTCCAGTCTCAATGAGAAACAAATTCTCCAGCTATGAGACTTTTGTTTTTCATAATTTCCATTGTTCATGGTATTCTGTGACTTTTGATCAGGTTACAAAGATCTCTCTATCTCTACTCCTAGCTTCTTATAGCATTTTACTTCTAGCTTTCCTTTGTCCTGTTGTAGGAGGCATATCTTCCTAATGTATTTCCCTCACCTATAACCAAATACACATATTAGATCAGATCATAACCTTCTTGAGGTTAAACAAAACTATATTGCTTTTTATATTTGTAAGCCAAGTTCTTAGAACACTTTTGTTGTTCAATTAGTTCAGTTGTGTCCAACTTTTGGTAACCCCATTGGGGTTTTCTTGGCAAAGACATTGGAGCGGTTTGTCATTTCCTTCTCCAGATCATTTTATAGATGAGGAAACTGAGGCAAATAGGGCTAAGTGACTTGCCCAGGGTCACACTGCTAGTAAGCATCTGAGGCTGGATTTGAAATCATGAAGATGAATCTTCCTGACTTCAGACCTGGTGCTCCATCCACTGCACCACCTAGAACACTGCCTTGCATAAATTCTCACTTCCTTATTCAGTTGTTGAACCAAATTCTTCTTTAGAACATCAGAATATAAGAAAGGAAAATAGATATCTTTTCTTATGAGTAAAGGGGTCATCCTCAGGAATCTTCCTGCATATTTTACATAAATGCAGAATAAAATTTAGATTTAGAGCTGACAAGGACCTTAGAAGCTATTTAATACAACCCCTTCATTTAGCAGTTGAAAAAACTAAGACTCAGGAAGGTTGTGACTTGCCCAAGGTCACACATGGTAGTAAGTACCACAAGTGGGATGTGAACCTAGATTTCTGAACTCCAAAGTCAGTGTTCTTTCTACTTCCCTATGTTACCTCTCATCTCCAAAAAACTGACTATATGTTTTTGTGCATAACTAATTCTCTTATATATCTGCATTTCCCCACGATCTGTAAAGTGTTTCAATGTAAAGAAAAGAAAAGAGTGAAGGACCTCAAGGTCTGGGCCTTTCTTCCCCTCTACCCCCACTGCCAATTCATTCTGGAATACTAGAGATAAGTCCTAGGTCCCTTCCAAGTTTCGTTTTCCTCATCTGCAAAATAGGAAGAAAAATATTTGCTTTAAAAGCATTTCTAACAGAACACCACAATATGTAGCAAGTTCAAAGTGTTAGTTAACAATACCAAATCTCGGGCCAACTGTCAAGAAATCACTTCATTTCAGCAATACATCCCTTTCCTAAGAATGCTATTTATTTCCATATGCTTTCAGGGCACATTCCAGCCAGCTATACTCAAACTAATCTCATTTCCCTTTACTTTCTCCATCCTCAACTTTAAAAACATACTTTCCTAAGTCTTATGTTGCATAAATGCTGCTGATGCATTCTAAGGAAATAGATAATTAAATCCTATATATGAAAGAAGGAAATATTTCCTCAACATTTTATTCTTTAATTTTCTGTATTTATTTTTTGCCTGTTATTGACCTTGGGTAAACCTCTTCCTCTCTCTTTGGGGATCAGCTTCCTCATCTGTAACTTAAGAGAGTTAAAATAAAGGACTTCCAAGTATCCTTCCAAATCTAAATGCCAAGATCTTACTATCCTAAATGTAATTAGATTTCAGGATTAAATAAATATATTTGCAACCATATTTTTTCCCTCTGGACCTGTGATTTCATCTGCATGGAGACCAACCAGTACAGAAACTCCCTCCATTGAACCAGATGGTCAATTTACCTGTCATTTGGAGAGTTCAGTTGTCTGGGATACTGAAAGATTAACTGACTTGTCCACTAGTCACATGACAAATAACAAAAGTGGGACTCATGACACCAATGTGGATCTTCCCTTCTACCAACTGTGTTATACTGCCTCCTGTTGTACTTTTAAGAGTTTTCATACTTCCAAACATTTTCTATCAAAACTTTTAAGAGTACATTTTCAGAAAACACTATAAACAATGTTTTCATAAGAATAGAAATAAAAGTAAAAAAGTGAATTTTAAATATTTGAAGGCTAAAATGGGAATATAGACCATCTCTATGCAGATACTACAGACTGGTCATCTACAGGGTTATATATATATAATCACAAGATATTTACAAGAGAATATTTTAGCATAGCAGTTCTCAAACTTTCTGGTGTCAGGATCCCATTATGCTTTTAAAAATTATTGAGGATAGGGGCAGCTAGCTGGCACAGTGAATAGAGCATGGGCCCTGGAGTCAGGAGGACCTAAGTTCAAATTCAACCTCAGACACTTAACACTTACTAGCTGTGTGACCTTGGACAAGTCAATTAACCCCAATTGCCCTCCTTCCCCCCTTCAAAAAAAACCCACTGAAAATTATTGAGGATGCCAAAGAGCTTTTACTTACGTTGGCTTTATATCTACTAATATTTACTGCATCAGAAATTAAAACTGATAATTTAAAGAATATATTTATTAATTCATTTAAAATACATAAGAAATCCATTACATTTATCATCAATTTCATCCTCCTTCATATATTCTGTGATCCAGTGACACTGGCCTCCTTACAATTCCTTTAATGATAAATTCTATTTCCTGACTCTGGGCATTTTCACTCACTTTGTCCTATGCCTGGAATGCTCTCCCTCCTCCTCTCTACCTACTGACGTCCCTGGTTTTCTTAAAGTGCCAATTAAAATTCCACTTTCTAGAGGAAGATTTTCTGTTAGTGCGTTCCCTCTGTTGATTATTGACAATTTAACCTGATAAAGCTCACTTTTGCCCAGTTGTTTACTTGTTGTCTTTACCATTAAATTGCAAACTTCTTGAGATTAGGGACTGTCTTTTTGTCTTTCTTTATATTCACAGGACTTAGCACAGTGCCTGGCATATACTAAGAACTTAGTCATTATTTACCAATTGACTCCCCAACCACGGCCTCCATCTCTTCCTTGCTCCTCTTTATGGGTCTTCTACTAATAGAATGCAAATTCTTTGAGGGCAGGAACTATCTTGACTGTTTGTCTTTTTATCCCTAGAATTTACCTCAGTAAATGCATCCTAATAAGCACTTCATAAGTACTTATTCTGTCTCTCTGTCCTTATCTCCTGACTCCTTTCTGTTGCTTACAAAAATGAAAATCTCCTTCTAGCCTTAAAAATCCTTCATTTGGTCCTATTATCCCCTAAATTATATCTTAAATCATAGATGTTTCCTGTACTTTATAGCAAAAGTCATATAAAAAGCTGCCTATACTTATAGGATCATAGATTTCTAGGTAAAACAGATGTTAGAGTTTATCTACTCAACCCCCTATATTAAATGAGGGAGAAAAAAAGCCTAGAGAGGTTGGCAAAGGTCATGATGCTAGTAAGTATCTGAAGCAAAATTTGAACCCAGATCTCCTGGAATCTGAATAGAGTGTTTTATCCACTAAGTCCTTTACCTTATTGCCTTCATTTCCTCTACTCTTACTTACTTCTTAGCATCTTGATATCTGTCTTTTATTCTCACCCTTTAACTGAAACTACAGTCTCCCAAGCTACCAATTGTCTCTTAATTACTTAATCTGTGCCTTTTCCTCAATCCTTATCCTTTTTTGGCCAATGGTCTTAGAAACTTAAAACACTGACTTATCTGGGATCATGCAGACATTATGTATCAGCAGCAGGACTAGAACCCAGGTCATTTTGGCTTTGAGGTCAGTTCTCTTCCACTATGGCACACTGATTTTCATATGGAAGAAAAAAGAAAGCAAATTAGGAATGGTGAGTCATTATCCATTACAATTATTTTGTTCACCCCACAGTGTGATCCTCTTAAATCCTGGATCCTTCTCTTGCCATGAACATAGCTAAAAAAAAAACCCTTCCTTTTGTTAGCCTTCACAATCATTACCAGACCATTGTGGGAGTTAAACTAGATGTTCCCCTTCAGTCACTTTTAGGATTTCATGATTCTATGGATACATGGACAGTGCAGTAGATAAAGCACCAGGACATAGAGTCAGAAAGATCTGAGTTAAAATCCAGCCTCCGACACTTACTAGCTGTGTGACGTTGGGCAAATTACTTAACCTTGATTGCTTTGGTTTCCTCATCTGTAAAATGAGCTGGAGAAGCAAATGACAAACCACTTCAGTATCTTCATCAAGAAAACCCCATGGAGAATATCCATGGGGTCATGTTGAGTTGGATGCGACTGAACAAAAACAACACACACACATAACATTTTTAGTATCACCTTAAAGAATAAGATAATTTTTAATATTCACATTTTAATATTTACAAATAATTTTGCATTGACTCACTGATTCCTCAGAACAATCCTATGCAGTATGTCATTGTTGTTGAGTCTGACTCTTCATGACCCCATTTTGGGGTTTTCTTGACAAAGATACTGGAGTGGTATGTCATTTCCTTCTCCAGCTCATTGTACAAATGAAGAAGCTAAGGGAATCAGGGTTAAGTGATTTGCCCAGGGTTACACAGTTAGTAAGTGTCCAAGGCCAAATTTGAACTTATGAAGATATTTCTTCCTGACTCCAAACCAGTGTGCCACCTAGCTTCATTGTGAGATATGTACCACAAGAAATAATATACTCATTTTTATAAATAAGAGAACTGAGACTCAGAGAGGTCAACTGACTTGTTCTTGGTCACACAGGTATAAGTAGCCCACTCTAGGATGGGTTTCTTTGTGTGTGAATGCACATTCTTGTATGCTATAGAAGGGAGCTAGTTTGTTAAACCGTTACTGTTGATAAGCCTAAGATGAACACATCTCCTAGAATCCTGTGGAGGATGCCTGTGTGCCCTTGGAGAAATCATTTCACTTCTCTACAACTCAGTTTCTTCATCTTTGAGAAGAGGGAATTGGACTATACTGTTTCTAAGGTACCTTCCAGGTCTATGATTCTATGGAAGTGAAAGGTAATTGAAGAAGTTATGGTAAGGGTGATACAATGTTTTTAATCTTCATAATTTAAATTTTAACAACATTTTACTAAATTCTCTAAGGAAATGCTATTTAGTAGTCATAGGCTCTCAAAGCATAAGTCGTCTTTCTAATAAATTTTTCTCATTTGTTTAACATTGGCTTCCTCATGTCTCTACCTTTATTCTCTCTAGGGACTAAAATGAAAAAAAAAAACCCTCCATTTACGTACTTAAGTACCCAAATCCCAAGATTTACCAAAATTTTAAACAAAAATTCTATAAGTTTCAAATTTCCCAAAACAAACAAGAAATTCTACCTCAACACTGACATGGCAACAGTTCAGACTCCATGGCTAGAAGAAAGATGACAAGGGAAGACAGTTAGATTTTTTAAATTCTGAATAGTAGAATGTTAAAGGACCTTAGAAATTATCTGGTACCATCTCTCCCCTTTCCAGAGGCAGAGAAATGAAACTGTCCAGGGAGGGGAATAGACATGCCCAGGACTATATAGTAAGTGAAGCCCTGATTTTTGGTCTCCTAACTTCTTTTTTTTTCTTTTTGCAGGGGGAAGGCATGGCATCTGGGGTTAAGTGACTTGCCTCAGATCACACAGCTAGTGTTAAGTGTTGAGGTCTGATTTGAACTCAGGTCCTCCTGACTCCAGGGCTGGTGCTCTATTCACTATACCACCTAGCCATCTGTCTCCTAACTTCTAATCTAATGCTCTTTCCAATTCACCAGTCTGCTTTTACCATCAAATACCACAATGCCACTTTTAGAGCTGGATGAAATATGGCCCAAATCTCTTACATTATAGGAAGGAAACTACTCCAACATTAGTTAACTAGCATTTACTGAATAACTATTTTATAAATATCACTTCATGAGGAACCATGAAGGAAGTTGTAGGGGGAAAAAGAAGTTTCCTTGCCCTCATAAAACTTACAATATATTTGAAAGGCGAACTAATAATAATGAAATAATAAGAGAATTAATCATTTCTAAAAAAATACAATAGGAGCTCAAAGAAAGGGGAAAATCATGTAGTTAAATGTGTCTATGGTTTATAACTGAAGGTAAGTGAGGTTAATTCTTGCACTGTTATTAGCACACTGAAAAACATGCATTATAGTCTCAGTGGATTCCAATATCATTGAAAAATATTTTATCTTTGATTTATGGAATAAAACAAGCATTTCTATAACAGTACAATAAAAAGATGATTGCATATGAAACTGCAAATCTATTACGTACAACTTACTATTCTTTTCCAATATGTAACAAAACTATCATGTAAATTTCCTTTTTCCCCCTTTTTAATCAAATGGCATGGCAGCCAAGAAAGTAACCATAATTGTAAACTACATTAAGAATGACCTAGTAGTGGTAGGTTGTACACCAAAGGAAGGTGGTACATGGTCCTTGCTGTGCTCTCCTTGGTCAGACCACTTATGAAGTACTGGGTTTGGTTTTGGGATGCCACATGTTAGGAAGAAGAAAAAATAATTATTTGGAGAGTATCTCAAAGAGAGTAAACAGGAGTTTTAAGGACCTTATGATCAGACTGTATGAGGATCTGTTGAAAGAACACAGAAAGAGAAGACTTAGGAATACAATAACTGCTTTCAACCATTTAATTGACTGTCACAGAGATAGGTGAAAGTGTTAGACATGTTTTGCTTGGTCTCAGAATGCAAAACTAAGATTAATAAATTCAAACTGAAGGCTTAGTGTTAGGAAAGACTCCCTAACTAGAGCTGTCAAAAAATAGAATGGGTGGTCTTAGCATGGATTAGTTATCCCTTCATTGGAGACTCAGTTCATAGGATCCTGGATATAGGGTTTAAAGAGACTTCAAACATCATCTAATCCGACCTTTTGATTTTACATATAAGGAACCTGAGGTCTAGAGACATTAAGTGATTTGGCCATGGTCCCTCAGGCAGGATTTGAAACAAGCTTTTTTGACTCCAAATCCCCTATTCCTTCTTTCCTCTGTATCATGCTATCTCTCTCAAGTAAAGTCTGGATGACCACTTGGGTATGTTATGAGGGATTCTTGTTTGGATTAGATAGTCTCTGAACTTTTTTACAATTCTGATATTCGGTGAATCTGGGATTGAACCATTTCCCATAAATATCCATTCACATATACACGGTGTTTGCAACATCAAGGCCAATTGGCACCTTAGGTCAGCACAGAAGTAAAAGGATTTGGGATTGAGGGAGGAGCCCTCTATATAGAATGAATTTTCCAAAACCTTTTAGAAAGAGGTCAAAATGGCTGCAATGGCATCTGGTATACCATTCCCCTCAGTTGGGTGTTTCTTTCTTTCTGTTGCCCTATTCATCACATCCTAGCTGTTTAGCTCAATGTCATTCTCAGTTGGAAATATGGGTTGCTTTAATACGCTGTGTCTCAGCATGTCTGGTAGAAAGCTTATATGCATGACCTCCTTTAACATTTCTGTTGTGTGTTTTCTTTGGCATGATACCCTTTGCTTTCCATCATCACCACTTCCTTTTAGAAACTCCCTGAGACCAGTGCCTCTGGTGACACTGACTGGTGCTTTGATGCAACAACATTTTCCCCACAGGGGTTTAGGAGTGCACCACTCATTTCTGAGCAAGTATTTGATTTGACATTACACAACAAATCTGGGCCTAGCTCTTAACCAAGCAAAGGCTAGAATTGTCCCCAGAACAGTGCTTCAGCCACAAACATGCATATTCTAATCCTCTAAGCCTACCATGATTTAGGTCAGTTAAAATGCCATTTTTTATTCTTCATCTGCTGTGACAATCATGCCCTCTCTTTCCACCGGCTTCCTCAACAAACTGAAAAAAGGAAGCTTGTTCACTCTAGGCCCACTCTGCCTAAATGCCCAGCCCTTCTCTTTAATTATCCTAAAATATCCACCCAGTGTTTGCTTGCATACAGCGTTTTAGTTTAGATCTGCTGCAATAGCTCATTAAACCATTTCCTATTTATCCTGTATATTACTTGCTTTGTATATATTTGTTAATTAAGCTCTTTCGGCCCATATCTGGGGTCCTATGACCTAAGTCTCCAATGAAGGGGCAACTGCTTCCTATCAAGGCTACTTATTCTATTTCTGCACAGCTCTAATTAGGGAGTTTTCCCTGAAACCAATGTCTTTTGCCTCCTTTTGTATCCCCAGCACTTAGTATAGTGTTTGGCATGTAGTAGGTGCTTAATAAATAAAAATAATATTATCAAATTATTATGAAAATTATAATAATTGGTTGAAACTCTGGGCTTGTCTCTCAGTTTTTCTGGATGGCGGTTTTCTCACCAGCAAATGACAGAATTGGATAAGTTGATCACCAACGTCCCTTCTGGAATCTATGAATCTATAAGAGGCCAAGTCCATGCTTACTACCAGATCACGACCTCTGTAGTATGACTAGAGAGCTGTGAGCAAGTTCTTTCTCCAAAAATATCAATATTCAAGGGTCTGAAATTGTTCACTTAGATATTTGTTTCTTTGCTTTAAAGAACTGATGTAGAGGCAATGAAGGGATAGCTTTTAAAATGCAGGAAGGTGCCTGTTGGAGGGACCATACATTAAGTTTCTCTCAATCATTCATGTGTGGGATCACAGAGTTAGAGCTGGAAAGGAATTTTAAAAACTTCAAGTTCAACCCTCTCATTTTACAGATGAGGAAACTGAGGGCAAGAGAAGTGAATTAGCTGGTCCAAGATCATCCATAGGTAATAGCAGTGTAGCCAGGATTTGAACCCAGGTGCTGTAACTGCAAATTCACCATTCGGAATCACAGAGTCTAAGAGGTGAGAAGGACCTTAGCGGTCATCAAGTCTTACCTCCATTATACCAGACCTGATAAATGGTGCCTCTGCTGGAAGATCTCCGAGAAGTGGGGATCTACCACCTCTCTACACATCGGAGGCCCCTTCTGGTCAGCTAAAACTGCTAAGAAGTGTTTCCTGATATCAGTCCAAAATGTGCCCCTTGGCAACTTCAATAAATCGGTCCCTATTCTGTCCCCTGTGGCCATGTAAGAGGCCTAATCCCTGGTCTGTGTGATAGCCCTTGAAACACCTCAATGCTACTATCCTGTCCCCTCTTGAGACTTCTCTTTTCTAGGCCCAGTTCCTTCAAATGATCCTCATGTATCATGACTTAAGACCCTTCACCATCCTGACTTTGCCCTCCTCCTCCTCCCTCAGCTTATTGGTGTCTTTGATCCAAGGATCGCTGATCTGAACACATACTCCAGATGAAGTCTGAAGAAGAGAGTGGGATTATCATTTCCCTCTTCCTGGAAGCTATGCTCACCTCCCCTTGCCCCCAGCACTCTTCTCACGGTACCACACAGCCTCATTTTTAGTGTGAGCTAGCTTATGGCATTTCCTTGTTTTGTGACAACTATCACAGAGAGAGAATTAGGCAGTTAAGTTGTACGGATAGAGTGCTGGGTCTGGGGTCAGGAAGACCTGCATTCAAATCTAGCCACTGACATGTACTGGCTGTATAAACTTGGGCAAATCACTCAACCTCTGTTTGATTGTGTTTCCCCAACAGTAAAATGGAGACAATTATAGCACCAAGGTGGTGCAGTAGAAAGAGCACCAGTCCTGACGTCAGGAAAATCCATCTTCTTGAGTTCAAATCTGGCCTCAGACACTTATTAGCTGCGTGACCCTGGGCAAGTCACTTAACCATGTTTGCCTCAGTTTCCTTATCTGAAAAATGAGCCGGAAAAGGAAATGACAAAACACTTCTGTATCTTTGCCAAGAAAACCCCAAAAGGGGTTACAAAGAGTCAGACTGGACTGAAAATGAGTGAACAACAACAATTAGCACTTACTTCAGTGTTGTAGTAAAGATAACGAGATATTTGACAAGTACTTAGCACGATGTGCCCAACACACAGTAGGTGCTATATAAAGCTATCTATTGTCATAATAATCATAATCATTGTAATTATATCTCATGGAACATTACGGAGAGGACAGGACTGGTGGCTGTCAGAGGCCTGGAGAAGCAAGCATGGGGTCTCTGTGTGCCTGGTGCTAGGGGGAATGAGAGAAGGAGCAAAGAATGGGAACATGCATAAAGAAGGGAAAGGAGTCTTGAAAGGAGAGGTGAGAGCATGTCAATAGCACCCTTCAATCATTCCTAGAACTTACACAGTACAGTCAATAATTCTGCTTATACATTTGAATATTTTAAAGGCTCCATGATTTTATCAACATTGTAAGGGGTTCTTATTCACCCAAGCATATAGCAACTCTTTTCTGCTTTCTCATACCATGGGATTATCATTCATATCTCCTCACTGATTCACCCTATGCACTGGACGTCTTCCTCTTGTTCTTGGAGTATCTTGAGGCCATTAGTGTGCCAGGGGAGCTGCTGTCCATCTGTTCATTACAATTGCACTCCGTGACTTTGCTCATCTTTTTTTTTTGGGGGGGGGTCATCTACAACATGTCCCAAAAGTCTTAGTGTTGTTTAAAATTTTAAAACCTTCAGAAATACAAGTTACAAACTTAGCAATTAATGTTATTCAAAAGTTTAGTTATTTTTCTCTTATATTTAATTCTGTGAATTTTAAATAATCATTTTAATATTGACAATAATTTTAATAATAAAATTAATAATAATTTTAGTCTTAATGTAATAATAAAACTAATAATTTTAATAATACTTTGTCACTATGAATTGCATTGTGATTGTTTGGATGATGCTTATTCAGGTCAGTGGATTGGCAGAAGGGGTCCCCTTGCTTGGCTAACTTGGTCACCTAATCTATCTTTATTAGACTTTTTATTGTGGTCTCACACCAAACCAGTCATGTATGAATCAAAACCTGGTTCTTTGGATGATCTTAAAGATAGGATTATAAATCAAACATTTTAGTTACTAAATGGCAGCTAATGAAAGTTTTTACAAAGTTTTCAAATTGACCAGAGTGATATAAAGCACAGGACAGTTTGTTGAATTTTAATAGGAGAACTTAATATTGTAAAAACCTAAGTAATTAGGGGCGGCCAGGTGGCTCAGAGAATAAGAGCACCGGCTCCAGTGTCAGGATACCTGGGGATCGAATCTGGGCTCAGATACTTAGCATCACACACAGAGCTTGAGCAAGTTACTTAACCCCAATTGCTTAAAAAAAATCTAAGTAATTATACTTTCAAATACTGTTCTTGTAAATCTGTAGCATGTACATTTCTCAAGTTATTACAGCTTAAAACAGCTCTAAGACTTTGGGGATACTCTGTATACTTAGAAATGATTATTTCTTCTTTCATCCAATAGATTTTCATTTGCTTGTACCACCTTAAAGCCTAAAAGGGGCTTACTTGTTTCCACTAATTTAGATGCCCATACCATGTTCCTTCCTCTCCAGTCTTATCCTCATCTCCTCTTCATGGGAAATGTGGACTCTCCCTTGAGAACCATCCTTGGTCTTTGAACCTGGAACTTTAGCCTTATCTAGAATCAAGTCTCTACCTCACTTCCGAGATACCAGTTCCAAACCACAGCTATCTAGGGGGAAAAATGTGTAAATGACACACTTCTACATTTAATCTGCATTATTAACATTATCACCATCATTTTCTGATTTTTAGACAGTCAACAGAACAATAAATCAAACCCTGACTTGTAAAATTTGCCAACTGCTGAGGTATACATCCTCATCATGAAAATTTAACACCAGTTCTGATTAGCTGAATCCAGTACACCTTTTGGATGAGAGTCTAGAAATCTGTTCTATAACTATGAAAACAGTCCAACTTCAGAAAAGAATAGACAGGACACATTTACTGCCAGCTAAGATCCAGTGGATGTCTAAGATCCAGGAGATCTATCCAATCATGGGTAGGACAGTCAATCTGAAGAGATCCAAATGGAATATGAGTTCCCAGCTGAAGGCAATCATTAACAATCTCTCTGAATGCCAGAGTTCACACTTGAATGTAATCAGTGATGGTCCAAAGCAGGCAGATAAGAAGATGCTTAGAGTAGGAAGCCTGGAATGTAGGGACAGTAATCTTCTGGGGTGATGGACAGAGGCACCAGTCAAGAATTCATCTTCGGGAGATGGTAGAGGGTGAAGAAGGAAAAGGCAAGAATCTAATTACTATAGTAACAGTAGTGTAATGGAAAGAGCCCTGGATTTGCAGTTTGAAGGCATGAATTTGCATCTCAACTTTGCCTTTTACTATTTGATTTGGAGGAGTCACTGAACTTTATGTGTCTCAAGGTGCTCATCTCTAAGTGCACAAAATAAGATATGCACTGCCTACCTCATGGAGCTGTTGTGAGCATACAAAGAGCTAATGCTCGTAAAGCACTTTGTTATATGTAGAGCGTTACATAAATAATAATAACAACAACAATAATAAGTAGCATTTGGGCAGTGCCTTTTGCAAAGCACTTTACAGGATTTCTCATTCTGTTTGCACAACTCTGTAAGGAATTTGCCCCCATAAAACGTGCTGGTAAATTTGATAAAATAATTAACTCTGGCAAATGTCTTTTAATGCTGTTGACTCTTTGGTATTTTGTTGGGCATTTAAAATACATGTTATCACTTATAAAGCACTGTTTGCAACTTGTCCCAGTAAGTATTTTTGTTGATGATTTATTCTATACTGTAGAAAGCACAGAAATATGTTTGTGTATTATCAACTGAATATTCAAAGCCTCCTGACTAACTGGTCTCTATTATCATTTAAAATAATAAAATTATAACCAGAGCTTCATAAAATGGGCATAGTTTTAATTCAGTTAAATTTAACAAATGCTTATGATTTCTAATGTACAAGGAACTGTTCTGGGCATTGGGGTTAAAAAAGGCAAAAACAAAATAGCTTCTGCCTTTAAAGAAATTCATTCTGCTAGGGGATGCAATATATACATGGAAAATAATACAAGGTAACTTAACGAAAGAGCACTACCAACAGGCAGATGCAAGGAAGGCTTCCTGGAGGAGGTAGCAACTAAGCAGAGCCTTGAAAGAGGGTAGAGAAGAAAAGAGAGTGCATTCCTGGCAAGGAGGACAAACTATAAATGCATATTGGTTGGGGATGGGAGCCTCCATAAAGTGAATATCTATATAGGATATAAAATACAATATTCCTAAATAATAAATTTGATGGAAAATATATAATGACATTGCCAAGTGGAGGGAGTTCCAAAAGTCAATGCAGTTCTAAGTTTTCTTTAATAGCTTAAAATTGCACTAAAACTTTGGGACATCCTTTTTTCAAAATAATATTTTTCCCAATTACATAGACAACATTAAAAAAAAATTGAGTTTAGGTGGCACAGTGATTAGAGCACCGGCCCTGGAGTCAGGAGGACCTGAGTTCAAATCCAGCCTCAGATGCTTAACACTTACTAGACGTGTGACCTTGGGCAAGTCACTTAACCCCAAATGCCTGCCAAAAAGCAAAAAAAAAATTTTGAGTTCCAAATTTTCTCCTTCCCTCGCTCACTTACCCTCTCCTCAAAATGGTAAGCAATTTGATATAGGCTATATATGTGTAATCATGTAAAACATTTCCATATTAGTCATGTTGTGAAAGAACCAGACAAAAAGAAAAACAACCACACACATGTAAAACCCCAAAGGAAAAACAAATGCTTCCATCTGCATTCAGTGGGGCATCCTTGATAATAACCATGGGTGCGTAATTATCAATAATTTTGCTTGTCATCTTATAATTTCAATGGGATCATCTGGAATGTTTTGAATGACTTTTGGTGGGAGCTTTGCTTTGGAACTGGTCTCTCATTTTGGGGCACGGTTAGTAAAACACAGGCTGTTTCTAAAGTCAGGCTACAAATGGGTCTGTCTCCTGTCATAGGATAGAATAAGCAGCTGGCATCAGGAGTGGTGGGCATCATGAGGACAGAGTTTAGGGATGAAGAGAACTGCATCAAAGAAAGCTCAGGAAAAGCAGTCCAAGTCCCCTGGATGCTCCCTTTGGGAGGAAGTGTTCTCACAAACTTCTGAGGTCAGCCTAAGGTAATTTGTCCTCAGAATCTCAGGCTTTCTAGTTTGGCTCTCTGCACTGCTCTGGTTAGGAAAGAAACCTTATTTCACCCGCATCTCCCTGTTTGCAGGGGACAAATTTGCTGCCCCGTATTGGTATCTCTAATCTCAAAGGATCCGTTAGTTTTACTGTGAGTTGGAGGTTTAGGGTTAGTAGTCATTAGTTCCAACTCCAAAGGACAGTTTTAAAAGAGATTCAGAATGTCAGCATCCTTGTTTCAGCACACACCCGCATCTCTAACCCCAGAGAGACAGATGGCTCCCAGAGGCTGAGTTATGTGATGTTTAAAGGTTGAAAGACAAAAGCAGTTCCCTAATTATTCTACCCTTTTCCTAGCAATTGTTTAAAAACAATAAACCACAGAATCATGGACCTCTGGTCATACTACTCATATATCTCTCCTTCCTTTCATAACCAAACTCCTAGAAAAATGTATCTATACTTGTTGGCTCCACCTTTTCTCCTCTCATTTGTTTCTCAACTCCTCGAAAAGTCACTTCCAACCTCATCACTCAACTAGAACCACCATTTCCAGTAATCAAAAATGTCAAATTCGATAGATTTTTTTGTTCTCATCCTTCTTGATCATTCTGTAGCATTTGGTACTACTACTTTTTTCTCTTGAATAGTTTTTCCCCTGCGTGTGTGTGTGTGTGTGTGTGTGGGAGAGAGAGAGAGAGAGAGAGAGAGAGAGAGAGAGAGAGAGAGAGAGAGAAAGAGA
>NW_027187349.1:10239000-10240362 GCF_028583685.1 Petaurus breviceps papuanus
AGAGAGAGAGAGAGAGAGAGAGAGAGAGAGAGACACAGAGACAGAAAAACTTCTCTTTTAGTTTTTTGCCTCCTTGTCTGACCACGTCTTCTTAGCTTTGTTGCTGAATCATCATCATTCATAAGAAAACTCCTAACTCTTAAGTGTACTTCCAAAGATCTCTGTAGTCTTCCCTTTTCTCTCCTGATGAGATCATTAGCTTCAATGGAAACAATTATCATCCCTAAGCACATGGCTCCCAAATCTATATAGCTAGCCTTATCCTTTATCTTGAACTCCAGTTCATCATCAATTGCTCAATGGAAATTCTCAATTACATATCATGCAGATATATTAAACTCAGTATGTCTCTGACAAAACTTATTAATTTCCCCCACAATCCACCATTCTTTCAAGCTTTCTTAACTTTGGCACCACTACGGATACCCTTCCTCCCTTGTCTTCCCCTCTTGTCCTCTTTCCACACCAGGCCTCTAAGAACCTGTTCACCTGTCTTGGATGAGTTGGAAGGAACTCAATTTCTTCCAGTAAGATGGACCTTATCAACTGTCCTATCACTGCCTTCTAAGATGTTTCTAGCCTTACTCTTTTCCCTGCCTTTACAACTAGGAGACCTCTTGCAGCAGCATCTGACCTACTGATATAATCCAAGAAACCCTGGAACTTCCTATCTTCCCTTCCACTGATTTTTTGGGAATTCCAAATCTTCTCATACACCTTGAACCTCAACTGTCTTTTATGTTACTTCCTCCAATCAGAGTATGAGCTTCTAAGAGCAGGGGTTATCTTGTTGTTTTTCTGTTTGTATAGCCGTCATTTAGCACAGTTATAATAAATAAATGCATTTTAATTCATTAGTTCCTTCCTTTGATCTTTTCTTCCTTCCTTCCTTTTTCCTCCTTCCCTTCCTTCCTCTCTTTCTTTCTGTTCTATCATTTCCTCTCCAGTCATCTACATTTGCAAACTCTGAATCATCACCTCTTTACTCTCATTCTCCATATCCAATTATTTGCTAAGTCTTGAGCATCCTACTTTTTTTAATCCCATCCTACACTCAACACTCTACCCGCTCCCTAATCTCTCACAAGTTGAATGACTTGCTCTGGCTCGCACAACTGGTTAGTTTCAGGCTGGAACTAAAATATTCACATACCCCTGCCTATTCATTTAAGCGCTAGGTGCACCCCATTCCTACTGCATCTATACATATGCTGTCCACCTAGTTATTTTGCCACTTATGCTCTCTACATTCATCCACTATACTGAATGCATTTGGGCAGATGCATGCAAGGACTATAATCTTGCAATATATATATGTGTGTGTGTGTGTGTGTGTGTGTGTGTGTGTGTGTGTGTGTGTGT